>NC_056727.1:867696478-867887692 GCF_019279795.1 Protopterus annectens | reverse complement strand
AGCAAAAAAAGTGAATTAAAAAAGCTAGAAAATATCAAACAGATGAAACTACCCCTATTGCTACCACTCGCTTCTACTAAGCTCCCTGTAAAGACACAGAGAGACCAGAATAGTCAATTCAACTAATATTTAGTGAAAAAATAAATAAAATGCAGTTTTATAAGAAAAGAAATTGCAGATAAATGTGTACTTAATTTAGCTTATGCATCTAGTTGATTGCAGGTAAATATTAGCCAGCCAACTGCAATGATATTTAGCAGAAAAAAGGCAAGATGCAAAACTTATATGGACAGACAAACCCCAAGGCTAGGAGTTAATCACAGAATATCAAATAAGTGAAACTACTCTCACTGTTACCACTGGCTACACTTCTAACAAGCTCCCTGTAGAGACACAGAGAGATCACAATATTCATTTCAATTAATATTCAGTGAAAAAAAAATAAACAAAATGCAGTACTATATGAAAAAAATGCAGACCAAAGTGTAGTTAATTTAACTTATATTTGCAGTTGATTGCAGGTAAATCTTAGCCAGCCAACAGCTCAGATAGTTATAACAAAATAACACAAGCTGCAACACTTATATGGCAAGAAACCCCCCTAGGCTAGCAGTTAAACACAGAATATCAAAGAAGTGAAACCACGCCCACTGCTGCCATTGGTAACACTTCTAACAAGCTCCATATAGAGACACAGAGAGACCACAATATTAAATTCAATTAATATTCTGTGAAAAAAATAAATATACTGCAGTACTTATTGAAAAAGTGTAGATAAAAGACTACTTAATTAGCTTATACGCTCAGTTTATTGCAGGTAAATGTGAGCCATCCACACTTCAGATATTTAAGAGAAATAACACAAGAAGTAATACGTATATGGCAACACAAATCCCATAAGCCAGGAGTTAAACACAGAATATCAAAGAAGTGAAACTACCCCCATTGCTACCACTCACTACACTTCTAACAAGCTCCCTTTAGAGTTACAAAGAGGCCACAATATTCAATTAATATTGAGTGAAAAAAATAAATAAAATGCAGTACTATATGAAAATAGTGCAGATAAAAGTGTACTTAATTTAGCTTATACGTCCAGTTGATTGCAGGTAAATCTTAGCCAGCCAACAGCTCAGATATTTAGCAGAAATAACACAAGATGTATCACTTATATGGAAAGACAAACCCCCTAGGTTAGCAGTTAAACACAGAATATCAAAGAAGTGAAACTACCCCCACTGCTACCACTGGCTACACTTCTAACAAGCTCCCTGTAGAGACACAGAGAGACCACATATGTCAAATCTATTAATATTCAGTGAATAAGACAAATAAAATTCAGTACTATATAAAAAAGTACAGATAGAAGTGTACTTAATTTAGCTTACATGTCCAGTTGATTGCAGGTAAATCTTAGCCAGCCAACAGCTTGGATATTTTGCAGAAATAAGACAAGATGTAACACTTATATGGCAAGACAACCCACTTAGGCTGGGAGTTAAACGCAGAATATCGAAGAAGTGAAAATACCCCCACTTCTTCCACTGGCTGCACTTTTAACAAGCTCCCTGTAGAGATAGAGAGAGACCACAATATTCAATTCAATTAATATTCAGTAAAAAAAAAATAAAATGCAGTACTATATGAAAAAAGTACAGATAAAAGTGTATTGATTTAGTTTATAAGTCCAATTGATTGCAGGTACATCTCAGCAAGCCAACAGATGAGATATTTAGAAGAAATAACACAAGATGTAACACTTATATGGCAAGACAACCCCTTTAGGCTTGGAGTTAAACACAGACTATCAAAGAAGTGAAACTACCCCCACTGCTACCACTGGCTACACTTCTAACAAGCTACCTGTAGAGACACAGAGAGAGCACAATATCCAATTATATTACTATTATATGAAAAAAATAAATAAAATGAAGTATTATATGAAAAAAGTGCAGATAAAAGTGTATTAATTTAGCTTATACATCCAGTTGATTGTAGGTAAATCTAGGCCAAATGACAGCTTAGATATTTAGCAGAAATAACACAAGATGCAACATTTATATGGCAAGACAAACCCCCTAGGCTAGGAGTTAAACACAGAATATCAAAGAAGTGAAAAGACTCCACTGCTACAACTGGCTACATTTCTAGCAAGCTCACTGTAGAGACACAGAGAGACTGCAATGTTTAAATCAATTAATATTCAGTGAAAAAAATAAATAAAATGCAGTACTATATGACAAAAGTGCAGATAAAAGTGTAGTTTGTTTAGCTTATATGTCCGGTTGATTGCAGGTAAATCTTAGCCAGCCAACAACTCAGATATTTAGCAGAAATAACACAAGATGTAACACTGAATATGCAAGACAAACCACCTAGACTGGGAGTTAAACACAGAATAACATAGATGTGAAACTAGCCTCACTGCTACCACTGACTCCACTTCTAAAAAGCTTGCTGTAGAGACAGAGAGATCACAATATTCAAATAAATTACTATTCAGTTAAAAAAATACATAAAATCCAGTACTATATGAAGAAAGTGCAGATAAAAGTGTACTTAATATAATTTATACATCCAGTTGATTGCAGTTAAATCATAAACAGCCAGCAGCTCAGATATTTAGCAGAAATAACACAAGATGTAACACTTGTATAGCAAGACATCCCTCTTAGGCTAAGAGTTAAACACAGAATATCAAAGAAGTGAAATTACCCCCACTGCTGCCACTGGGCTACACTTGTAACAAGCTCCGTGTAGAGACACAGAGAGACCAGAATATTCAATTCAATTAATATTGAGTGAAAAAAATAAATGCAATAGTATATGAAAATAGTGCAGATAAAAGTGTATTTACTTTTGCTTATACTTACATTTGATTGCAAGTAAATCTTAGTCAGCCAACAGCTCAAATATTTAGCAGAAATAACACAAGATGTATCCCTTTTATGGCAAGACAAAACCGTAGGCTAAAAGTTAAACACAGAATATCAAAGAAGTGAAACTACCCCACTGATACCACTGGCAACACTTCTATCATGCTCCCTGTAGAGACACAGAGTGACTACAATATTCAATTCAATTAATATTCAGTGAAAAAAAATATATATAATCCAGTACTATATGAAAAAAGTGCAGATAAAAGTTTACTTAATTTAGGTAATAAGTCCAGTTGATTGCAGGTAAATCATAGCCAGCCAACAGCACAAATATTTACCAGAAATAACACAAGGTGTAACATTTATATGGCAAGACAACCCCCTTAGGATAGGAGTTAAACACAGAATATCAAAGAAGTGAATCTACCCCCACAGCTACCACTGGCTACACTTCTAACATGCTCCCTGTAGAGACACAAAGAGACCACAATATGCAATTCTTTTAATATTCAATTAAGAAAATAAATGAAATTAAATACTATATGAAAAAAAGTGCAAATAAAAGTGTACATAATTTAGATTTTATACATACAGTTGATTGCAGGTAAATCTTAGCCATGCAACAGCTCAGATATTTAGCAGAAATAACACAAGATGAATCACTTATAATGCCGTACAAACCCTATAGGCTAGGAGTTAAACACAGAATATCAAAGAAGTGAAACTACCTCCACTGCTACCACTGGCCACTCTTCTAACAAGCTCCCTGTAGAGACACAGAGAGACCACAATATTCAATTCAATAGATATTTAGTGAAAATACAAATATGTAGTACTATATGAAAAAAGTGCAGATAAAAGTTTACTTAATATAATTTGTACATCTAGTTGATTGCAGGTAAGTCATAGCCAGCCAACAGCTCCAATATTTAGCAGAAATAAGACAAGATGTAACATTTATATGGCAAGACAACCCCCTTAGGCTAGGAGTTAAACACAGAATATCAAAGAAGTGAAATTACCCTCACTGCAACCAATGGCTACACTTCAAAAAGACACAGAGACACCACAATATGCAATTTTGTTAATATTCAGTGAAAAAAAATAAATAAAAAAGCGCAGATAAAAGTGTATTAATTTAGCTTATACATCCAGTTGATTCCAGGTAAATCTTAGCCAGCCAACAGCTCAGATATTTAGCAGAAATAACACAAGATGTAACACTTATATGGCAAGACAAACCACCTAGGCTAGGAGTTAAATACAGAACATCAAAGAAGTGAAATTACCCCCACTGCTACCACTGACTGCACTTCTACCAAGCTCCCTGTAGAGACAGAGAGACCACAGTATTTAATTCAATTACTATTCAGTGAAAAAAATAAAATGCAGTACTATATGAAAAAAAGTGCAGATAAAAGTGTACTTATACAGTTTATACATTGAGTGGATAGCAGGTAAGTCATAGCCAGCCAACAGATCAGATATTTAGCAGAAATAACAAAAGATGTAACACTTATATAATAGGTTCATAGGTTAGTACTAAGCTAACTGCCCTTGCGAGCCATTTGAAGCCTAGCCAATTATCCCTTGTGAGACTCAAACCCTGCACCTTGTGTTTATAAGGCAAACACCTTAAACATTAGGCCACCCTCCCATATCGCAAGACAAACCACCTATTATAAGAGTTAAATACAGAATATCAAAGAAGTGAAACTACACCCACTGCTACCACTGGCTTCACTTTTAACAAGCTTCCTGTAGAGACACAGAGAGACCACAATATGCAATTCTATTAATATTCAATGAAGAAAAGAAAAATAAAGCAGTATTATATGGAAAAAGTTCAGATAAAAGTGTTTTCATTTACCTTATACATCCATTTGATTGCAGGTAAATCTCAGCCAGCCAACAGCTCAGATAATTAGCAGAAATAACACAAGATTTTAACACTTATATCGCAAGACAAACCCCCTAAACTAAGAGTTAAACACAGAATATCAAAGAAGTGAAAGGACCCCCCATTGCTACCACTGGCTACACTTCTAACAAACTCCTTGCAGAGACACAGAGAGACCACAATATTCAAATCAATTAATATTCAGTGAAAAAAAATAATTAAACACCAGTACTATATGAAAAAGTTTAGATAAAAGTGTAGTTAATTTAGCTTATTCATCCAGCTGATTGCAGGTAAATCTTATCCAGCCAACAGCTCAGATATTTTTAGCAGAAATAACTCAAGGTGTAACACTTATATGGCAAAGAAAACCCTCTAGGCTGGGAATTAAACAGAGAGTATCAAAGAAGTAAAATGAACTCCATTGCTACCACTGGCTGCACTTCTAAAAATCTCCCTATAGAGACAAAGAGACAACAATAGACAATTCAATTACCATTCAGTGAAAAAAATAAATAATTGCAGTACTATATGAAAAAAGTGCAGATAAAAGTGTACTTACACAATTTATACATCCAGTGGATAGCAGGTAAATCATAGCCAGCCAACAGCTCAGATATTTAGCAGAAATAACACAAGACGTAAAACTTATATGGCATTACAAACCACCTAGGCTGGGAGTTAAACACAGAATATCAAAGAAGTGAAACTACCTCCACTGCTAACCATTGGCTACACTTCTAACAAACTCCCTGTAGAGACACAGAGAGACCACAATATTCAAATCAATTAATATTCAGTGAAAAAAAAAACCCATAAAATGCAGTTCTATATGAAAAAAGTTCAGAGAAACGTGTAATCAATTTAGCTTATATACAACCAAAGACAGCACAGCACACCAACAGAGCCCAGGAATAGCGTGTCAAAATAAAAATAAATAAAATCAATCACCATAAGCACACTGTTCCCTAGTGGCTAAGCGTTATAAACTCCAACTGCAAAAAGTTAACGGAAAGATTCACAAATCGCTGATACTACTCCTCTATAGGAAAATATAGCCAACAGTCCTGAGATGGATAAAAACACAGCTTTGAAGCAATTTAAATATCCCTCCCTTTACAGTGATTGGTGGGAGCACATTTCACATTTTCAAAATGAACTCATAAATTTTCGGCTCATAACATTTTGCTAAACACATTATTAAAAAACTTCAAAACCATTAGACTTCATGTATACCTAACTACAATAAATATATAAGCATGAATAATGTAATAAAACAAAAATACCAAATATAGAAATATAAAAATATATAAATATATACACCTGATAATATGTGTATATAAGCATGTATGACAAAAACAGGTACACAAACATACAGGTTAAAAAATTCATAACAGCACAAAACATAATAATTAATCATTAATCATTTAGGTCTGAAAATTCTTCTATTCTTCAGAACAGGTTTAATTTGAACTTTGTCGTTCAAACCTGGTGGTTCATCTGCCCTCAACCTAATTATCCATCTAAGTTCACATTCAAGGGTCAAATTTTTAATAATGTGTTTAGCTAAATTTTATGAGCCGAAAATTTATGAGTTCATTTTGAAATGTGCTCCCACCAATCACTGTAAAGGGAGGGATATTTAAATTGCTTCATACGAGTGCTATTTGTAAAGTCTGAAGAAGCCTATCGGTGAAAGCGCTCACATTTTTGTCACTCTGGAATAAAGCTGTGTTTTTATCCATCTCAGGACTGTTGGCTATATTTTCCTATAGAGGAGTAGTATCAGCGATTTGTGAATCTTTCCGTTAACTTTTTGCAGTTGGAGTTTATAACGCTTAGCCACTAGGGAACAGCGTGCTTATGGTGATTGATTTTAATTTAGCTTATATGTCCACTTGATTTCAGGTAAATATTAGCCAACCAATATCTCAGATATTTAGCAGAAATAACACAAGATGTAATACTTACATCACAAGAAAAATCAACTAGGCTAAAAGTTAGACACAGAATATCAAAGAAGTGAAACGACCCCCACTGGCTGCACTTCTGGCAAGCTCCCTGTAGAGAGAGAGAGACCACAGTATTCAGTTTAATTACTATTCAGTGAAAAAATAAATAAAACACAGTGCTATATAAAAAAGTGCAGATAAAAGTGTCCTAAATACAATTTATACATCCAGTGGATTGCAGGTAAATCATAGCTAGCCAACAGCTCAGATATTTAGCAGAAATAACACAAGGTAACACTTATATGGCAAGACAAAACCCCCTAGGCTAAGAGTTAAATA
The DNA here is from genome assembly GCF_019279795.1 of Protopterus annectens. Lineage (NCBI taxonomy): Eukaryota > Metazoa > Chordata > Ceratodontiformes > Protopteridae > Protopterus > Protopterus annectens. The sequence continues at coordinate 867,880,622 of NC_056727.1, read as the reverse complement.
CAGAATATCAAAGAAGTGAAACTACTACCACTGGCTACTCTTCTAACAAGCTCCCCGTAGAGACATAAAGAGACTACAATATTCAATTTAATTAATATTCAGTATAAAAATGCAGTATTATATGGAAAAAGTTCAGATAAGTGTTTTAATTTACCTTATGAATCCAGTTGATTGCAGGTAAATCTCAGCCAGCCAACAGATCAGATATTTAGCAGAAATAACACAAGATGTAGCACTTATATGGCAAGACAGACCCCCTAGGCTAAGAGTTAAATACAGAATATCAAAGAAGTGAAATGACCCCCACTACTACCACTTGTTGCACTTCTAAAAATCTCCCTTGTGAGACAGAGAGACCACAATATTCTATTCAAATACTATTCAGTGAAAAAAAATAAAATGCAGTGCTATATAGAAAAGTGTAGATAAAAGGGCACTTAATACAATTTATACATCCAGTGGATTGCAGGTAAATCATAGCCAGCCAACAGCTTGAATATTTAACAGACATAACACATGATGTAATGCTTATATGGCAAGAGAAACCCCCTAGGCTAATAGTTTAACACAGAATATCAAAGAAGTGAAACTTCCCCCATAGCTACCACTGGCTACACTTCTAACAAGCTCCCTGTAGAGCCACAGACAGACAGAAATATGAAATTCTATTAATATTCAGTGAAGAAAATAAATAAAATGCAGTATTATATGAAAAAAGTGCAGATAAAAGTGTATTAATTTAGATAATACGTCCAATTGATTGCAGGTAAATCTCAGCCAGCCAACAGCTGAGATATTTACAAGAAATAACACAAGATACAACACTTATATGGCAAGACAAACCACCTAGACTAAGAGATACAGAATATCAAAGAAGTGAAACTATATCCACTGCTATCACTGGCTGCACGTCTAAAAAGCTCCCTGTAGAGTCAGATAGACCACAATATTCAATTCAATTACTATTCCGTGAAAAAAAAATAAAATCAAGTACTAGATGAAAAATTGCAGATAAAAGTGGACTTAATATAATTTATGAATCCAGCTGATTGCAGGTAAATCATAGCCAGCTAACAATTCAGATATTTAGCAGAAATAATACAAGATGTATCACTTATATAGTAAGATAGACCCCCTAGATTAGGATTTAAACACAAAATATCAAAGACGTGAAACTACCCCCTACTGCTACCACTGGGGACACTTCTAACAAGTTCCCTGTAGAGACAAAGTGACCACAATATACAATTCAAATACAATTCAATTACTATACAGTGAAAAAAATAAATAAAATGCAGTACTATATGAAAAAAGTGTAAATAAAAGTATACTTAATTTAGTTTATATGTCCAATTGATTTCATGTAAATCTTAACCAGCCAACAGCTCAGATATTTAGCAGAAATAACACAAGACGTAACACTTATATGGCAAGAGAAACCTCTTTGGTTAATAGTTAAACAAAGAATATCAAAGAAGTGAAACTTCCTCCACTGCTATTACTGGCTGCACTTCTAATAAGCTCCTTGTAAAGACAGAGAGACCACAATATACAATTCAATTACTATTCAGTGAAAAAATTAAATAAAATGCAGGACTATATATAAAAAGTGCAGATAAAAGTGTGCTTAATATCATTTTTACATCCAGTTTATTGCAGGTATATCATAGCCAGCCAACAGCTCAGAGATTTAGCAGAAATAACACAAGATGTAACAGTTATATAGCAAGACAAAACCCAAGGCTAGGAGTTATAGAGAGAATATCAAACAAGTGAAACTACCCCAACTGCTACCACTGGCTACACTTCTAACAAGCTGCCTGTAGAGACACAGGGAGACTACAATATTCAATTCAATTAGTATTCAGTGAAAAATATCAATAAAATGTAGTAATATATGAAAAAGTGCAGATAAAAGTGTACTTAATTTAGCTTATACGTCCAGTCGATTGCAGGTAATTCATAAAAAGTCAACAGTTTAGATATTTAGCAAAAACAAAAAAACAAGATGTAACACTCATATTACAAGACAAACCCCTTAGGCTAGGTGTTAAATACAGAATATCAAACAAGTAAAACTACTCCCACTGCTACCACTGGCTACACTTCTTACAAGCTTCCTGTAGAGACACACACAGATCACATTTTTTCAATTCAATTAATATTTAATGACAAAAATAGAATGCAGTGCTATATGAAAATAGTGCAGCTAAAAGTGTGCATAATTTAGCTTATACATCCATTTGATTGCAGATAAATCTTAGCCAGCCAACAGCTCAGATATTTAGCAGAAAAAACAAGATGTAACACTTATATGGCAAGACAAACCCCCTAGGCTAGGAGTTAAACACAGAATATCAAAGAAGTAAATCTTCCCCCACTGCTACCACTGGCTGCACTTCTAACAACCACCCTCTAGAGACAGAGAGACCACAATATTTAATTCAATTACTATTCAGTGAAAAAATAAAATGCAGTACTATATGAAAAAAGTGCAGATAAAAGTGTACTTAATATAATTTATAGATCCAGTTGATTGCAGGTAAATAATCGCCAGCCAACAGCTCAGATAGTTAGCAGAAATAAGACAAGATGTAACACTTATATTGCAAGACAACCCCTATAGGCTAGGAGTTAAATATAGAATATCAAGAAAGTGAAACAACCCCCACTGATACCGCAGGATACACTTCTAACAAGCTCCCTGTAGAGACACAGAAAGACCACAATATGCAATTCTGTTAATATTCAGTGAAAAAATAAATAAAATGCAGTATATGAAAAAGTACAGATAAACATGTATTAATTTAGCTTATACGTCCAGTTGATTGAAGGCAAATCATAGCCAGCTAAAAGACATTTAGCAGAAATAACACAAGATTTAACACTTATATGGCAATACAATCCCCCATGGCCAGATGTTGAACACAGAATATCAAAGAAGTGAAACTACCCCACTGCTACTACTGGATGCAGTTCTACCATGCTCCCTGCAGAGACTGAAATACCACAGTATTCAATTCAATTACTATTCAGTGAAAAAAATAAATTAAATGCAGTACTATATAAAAAAGTGCAGATAAAGATGTACTTAATATACTTTATACATCCAGTAGATTGCAGGTAAATCATAGCCAGCCAACAGCTTAGATATTGAGCAGAATTAACACATGATGTAACACTTGTATGGCAAGACAAACCCCCTAGGCTAAGACTTAAACACCGAATATCAAAGAAGTGAAACTACCCCCACTGCTACCACTGGTTACACTTCTAACAAGCTCCTTGTAGAGACACAGACAAACCACAACATTCAATTCAATTAATACTGAGTGAAAGAAATAATTAAAATACAGTACTATATGAAAAAAGTACAGATAAAAGTGTAATTAATTTAGTTTATAATCCAGTTGATTGCAGCTAAATTTTAGCCAGCCAACAGCTCCGATATTTAGCAGAAATATGACAAGATGTAACAATTATATGACTAGACAACCCCCTTAGGCTAGGAGTTAAACACAGAATATCAAAGAAGTGAATCGACCCCCACAGCTACCAATGGCTACACTTTTCACAAGCTACCTGTAGAGACACAGAGAGACCACAGTATGAAATTCTATTAGTATTCAGTGAAAAAAAATAAAACGCAGTATTATATAAAAAAGTGCATGTAAACATGTATTAATTTAGATAAGACATCCAGTTGATTGCAGGTAAATCTCAGCTAGCCAACAGTTCAGATATTTACCAGAAATAACTTAAGATGTAACACTTATATGGCAAGGTAAACCCCCTAGACTAGGAGTTAAATACAAAATATCAAAGAAGTGAAACTACACCCACGGCTACAACTGGCTGCACTTCTGAAAAGCTCCCTGTAGAGACAGAGAGACAACAATATTCAATTCAATTACTATTCAGTGAAAAAAATAATAAAATCCAGTACTATATGAAAAAAGTGCAGATAAAAGTATACTTAATATAATTTATACATCTAGTTAATTGCAGGTAAATCATAGCCAGCTAACAACTCAGATATTTAGCAGAAATAATACAAGATTTATCACTTATATAGTTAGACAAATCCCTTAGGTTAGGAGTTAAATACAGAATATCAGAGGGGTGAATCTACCCCACTGCTACCACTGGGGACACTTATAACAAGCTCCCTGTAGAGACACCACAATATTCAATTCAATAAACATTCAGTGAAAAATATAAAAAAATTTAGTACTATATGAAAAAGTGTAGATAAACGTGTACTTAATTTAGCTTATACATCCAGTTGATTTCAGGTAAATGTTAGCCAGCTAGCAGCTCAGATATTTAGCAGAAATAACACAAGATGTAACATTTATATGGCAAGAGAGTAAACACAGAATGTCAAAGAAGTAAATCTTGCCCAACTGCTACCACTGCCTGCACGTCTAACAAGCTCCCAGTAGAGAGAGAGAGACCACAATATGCAATTCAATTACTATTAAGTAAAAAAAAAAAAATGCTGTATTATATGAAAAATTTGCAGGTAAAAGTGTAAATAATGAAATTTATACATCCAGTTGACTGCAGGTAAATCATGGCCAGCCAACAGCTTAGATATTTAGCAGAAAAAACACAAGATGTAACAGTTATATGGTAAGATAACCCCCCTTGGCTAGGAGTTAAATAGAGAATATCAAACAAGTGAAACTACCCCCACTGCTACCACTGATTACACTTCTAACAAGTTCACTGCAGAGACACAGACAGACCACAAATATCAATTCAATTAATACTGAGTGAAAAATAAATATAATGCAGTACTATATGAAAATAGTGCTGATAAAAATGTACATAATTTAGCTTATACATTCATTTGAAATGTACATAATTTAGCTTATACATTCATTTGAAATGTACATAATTTAGCTTATACATTCATTTGATGGCAGTTAAATCTTAGACAGCCAACAGCTGAGATATATAGCAGAAAACAACAGGTAACATTTATATGGCAAGACAAAACACCTAGGCTAGGAGATAAACACAGAATATCAAAGAAGTGAAACTACCTCCACTGCTACCACTGGCTACACTTCTATAAAGCTCCCTGTAGAGAGCGAGAGACTACAATATTCAATTCAGTTACTATTCAGTGAAACAAATAAATAAAATGCAGTATTATATGGAAAAAGTGCAGATAAAAGTGTATTAATTTTGCTTATATATCCAGTTGATTGCAGGTAAATCTCAGCTAGCCAACTTCTCAGATATTTAGCAGAAGTAAAACAAGATGTAAAACTTATATGGCAAGGCAAACCCCCTAGTCTAGGAGTTAAACACAGAATATCAAAGAAGTGAAACTACCCCCAATGCTACCACTGGCTACACTTCTAACAAGCTCCCTGTATAGGCACCGAGAGACCATAATATTCAATTCAATTACCATTCAGTGAGAAAAATAAATAAAATGTAGCACTATATGAAAAAAGTGTAGATAAAAGTGTACTTAATTTAGGTAATAAGTTCAGTAGATTGCAGGTAAATCTAAATCAGTCAACAGCTCAGATATTTAGCAGAAATAGCACAAGATGTAACGCTTATATGGCAAGATAAACCCCCTACCTTAAGAGTTAAATACAGAATATCAATGAAGTGAAACTACCCCCAATGCTACCACTGGCTACACTTCTAACAAGCTCCCTGTAGAGACAAAGAAAGACCAAATTATGCAATTCTATTAATATTCAGTGAAAAAAAAATAAAAAGAAATGCAGTATTAAATTGAAAACGTGCAGATAAAAGTGTATTAATTCACCTTATATGTCCAGTTGATTGCAGGTAAATCTCAGCCAGCCAATACGTCAGATATTTAGCAGAAATAACAGAAGATGTAACCTGTATATGGCAAGACAAACCACCTAGGCTTGGAGTTAAACACAGAATATCAAAGAACTGAAACTACCACCACTGGCTACACTTCTAACAAGCTCCCTGGATAGGCACAGAGAGACCACAATATCCAATTCAATTAATATTCAATGAAAAAATAAAATAAAATGCAGTACTGAATGAAAAAAGTGCAAGTACACGTGTACTTAATTTAGCTTACACGTCCAGTCGATTGCAGGTAATTCATAAAAAGTCAACAGTTTAGATATTTAGCAAAAACAAAAAACAAGATGTAACGCTCATATTACAAGACAAACCCCCTTGGCTAGGTGTTAAATACAGAATATCAAACAAGTAAAACTACTCCCACTGCTACCACTGGCTACACTTCTAACAAGCTGCCTGTACAGACACAGGGAGACTACAATATTCAATTCAATTAGTATTCAGTGAAAAATATCAATAAAATGTAGTAATATATGAAAAAGTGCAGATAAAAGTGTACTTAATTTAGCTTATACGTCCAGTCGATTGCAGGTAATTCATAAAAAGTCAACAGTTTAGATATTTAGCAAAAACAAAAAACAAGATGTAATGCTCATATTACAAAACAAACCCCCTAGGCTAGGTGTTAAATACAGAATATCAAACAAGTAAAACTACTCCCACTGCTACCACTGGCTACACTTCTTACAAGCTTCCTGTAGAGACACACACAGATCACATTTTTTCAATTCAATTAATATTTAATGACAAAAATAGAATGCAGTGCTATATGAAAATAGTGCAGCTAAAAGTGTGCATAATTTAGCTTATACATCCATTTGATTGCAGATAAATCTTAGCCAGCCAACAGCTCAGATATTTAGCAGAAAAAACAAGATGTAACACTTATATGGCAAGACAAACCCCCTAGGCTAGGAGTTAAACACAGAATATCAAAGAAGTAAATCTTCCCCCACTTCTACCACTGGCTGCACTTCTAACAACCACCCTCTAGAGACAGAGAGACCACAATATTTAATTCAATTACTATTCAGTGAAAAAATAAAATGCAGTACTATATGAAAAAAGTGCAGATAAAAGTGTACTTAATATAATTTATAGATCCAGTTGATTGCAGGTAAATAATTGCCAGCCAACAGCTCAGATAGTTAGCAGAAATAAGACAAGATGTAACACTTATATTGCAAGACAACCCCCTATAGGCTAGGAGTTAAATATAGAATATCAAGAAAGTGAAACAACCCCCACTGATACCGCAGGATACACTTCTAACAAGCTCCCTGTAGAGACACAGAAAGACCACAATATGCAATTCTGTTAATATTCAGTGAAAAAATAAATAAAATGCAGTATATGAAAAAGTACAGATAAACATGTATTAATTTAGCTTATACGTCCAGTTGATTGAAGGCAAATCATAGCCAGCTAAAAGACATTTAGCAGAAATAACACTAGATTTAACACTTATATGGCAATACAATCCCCCATGGCTAGAAGTTGAACACAGAATATCAAAGAAGTGAAACTACCCCCACTGCTACTACTGGATGCAGTTCTACCATGCTCCCTGCAGAGACTGAAATACCACAGTATTCAATTCAATTACTATTCAGTGAAAAAAATAAATTAAATGCAGTACTATATAAAAAAATATATAAAAAAGTGCAGATAAAGATGTACTTAATATACTTTATACATCCAGTAGATTGCAGGTAAATCATAGCCAGCCAACAGCTTAGATATTGAGCAGAATTAACACATGATGTAACACTTGTATGGCAAGACAAACCCCCTAGGCTAAGAGTTAAACAGCGAATATCAAAGAAGTGAAACTACCCCCACTGCTACCACTGGTTACACTTCTAACAAGCTCCTTGTAGAGACACAGACAAACCACAACATTCAGTTCAATTAATACTGAGTGAAAGAAATAATTAAAATACAGTACTATATGAAAAAAGTGCAGATAAAAGTGTAATTAATTTAGTTTATAATCCAGTTGATTGCAGGTAAATTTTAGCCAGCCAACAGCTCCGATATTTAGCAGAAATATGACAAGATGTAACAATTATATGACTAGACAACCCCCTTAGGCTAGGAGTTAAACACAGAATATCAAAGAAGTGAATCGACCCCCACAGCTACCAATGGCTACACTTTTCACAAGCTACCTGTAGAGACACAGAGAGACCACAGTATGAAATTCTATTAGTATTCAGTGAAAAAAAATAAAATGCAGTATTATATAAAAAAGTGCATGTAAACATGTATTAATTTAGATAAGACATCCAGTTGATTGCAGGTAAATCTCAGCTAGCCAACAGTTCAGATATTTACCAGAAATAACACAAGATGTAACACTTATATGGCATGGTAAACCCCCTAGACTAGGAGTTAAATACAGAATATCAAAGAAGTGAAACTACACCCACGGCTACAACTGGCTGCACTTCTGAAAAGCTCCCTGTAGAGACAGAGAGACAACAATATTCAATTCAATTACTATTCAGTGAAAAAAATAATAAAATCCAGTACTATATGAAAAAAGTGCAGATAAAAGTATACTTAATATAATTTATACATCTAGTTAATTGCAGGTAAATCATAGCCAGCTAACAACTCAGATATTTAGCAGAAATAATACAAGATTTATCACTTATATAGTTAGACAAATCCCTTAGGTTAGGAGTTAAATACAGAATATCAGAGTGGTGAATCTACCCCACTGCTACCACTGGGGACACTTATAACAAGCTCCCTGTAGAGACACCACAATATTCAATGCAATAAACATTCAGTGAAAAATATAAAAAAATTTAGTACTATATGAAAAAAGTGTAGATAAACGTGTACTTAATTTAGCTTATACATCCAGTTGATTTCAGGTAAATGTTAGCCAGCTAGCAGCTCAGATATTTAGCAGAAATAACACAAGATGTAACATTTATATGGCAAGAGAGTAAACACAGAATGTCAAAGAAGTAAATCTTGCCCAACTGCTACCACTGCCTGCACGTCTAACAAGCTCCCAGTAGAGAGAGAGAGACCACAATATGCAATTCAATTACTATTCAGTAAAAAAAAATAAAATGCTGTATTATATGAAAAATTTGCAGGTAAAAGTGTAAATAGTGTAATTTATACATCCAGTTGATTGTAGGTAAATCATGGCCAGCCAACAGCTTAGATATTTAGCAGAAAAAACACAAGATGTAACAGTTATATGGTAAGATAACCCCCCTTGGCTAGGAGTTAAATAGAGAATATCAAACAAGTGAAACTACCCCCACTGCTACCACTGATTACACTTCTAACAAGCTCACTGCAGAGACACAGACAGACCACAAATATCAATTCAATTAATACTGAGTGAAAAATAAATATAATGCAGTACTATATGAAAATAGTGCTGATAAAAATGTACATAATTTAGCTTATACATTCATTTGATGGCAGTTAAATCTTAGACAGCCAACAGCTGAGATATATAGCAGAAAACAACAGGTAACATTTATATGGCAAGACAAAACACCTAGGCTAGGAGATAAACACAGAATATCAAAGAAGTGAAACTACCTCCACTGCTACCACTGGCTACACTTCTATAAAGCTCCTGTAGAGAGCGAGAGACTACAATATTCAATTCAGTTACTATTCAGTGAAACAAATAAATAAAATGCAGTATTATATGGAAAAAGTGCAGATAAAAGTGTATTAATTTTGCTTATATATCCAGTTGATTGCAGGTAAATCTCAGCTAGCCAACTTCTCAGATATTTAGCAGAAGTAAAACAAGATGTAAAACTTATATGGCAAGACAAACCCCCTAGTCTAGGAGTTAAACACAGAATATCAAAGAAGTGAAACTACCCCCAATGCTACCACTGGCTACACTTCTAACAAGCTCCCTGTATAGGCACCGAGAGACCATAATATTCAATTCAATTACCATTCAGTGAGAAAAATAAATAAAATGTAGCACTATATGAAAAAAGTGTAGATAAAAGTACTTAATTTAGGTAATAAGTTCAGTAGATTGCAGGTAAATCTAAATCAGTCAACAGCTCAGATATTTAGCAGAAATAGCACAAGATGTAACACTTATATGGCAAGATAAACCCCCTACCTTAAGAGTTAAATACAGAATATCAATGAAGTGAAACTACCCCCAATGCTACCACTGGCTACACTTCTAACAAGCTCCCTGTAGAGACAAAGAAAGACCAAATTATGCAATTCTATTAATATTCAGTGAAAAAAAAATAAAAAGAAATGCAGTATTAAATTGAAAACGTGCAGATACAAGTGTATTAATTCACCTTATATGTCCAGTTGATTGCAGGTAAATCTCAGCCAGCCAATACGTCAGATATTTAGCAGAAATAACAGAAGATGTAACCTGTATATGGCAAGACAAACCACCTAGGCTTGGAGTTAAACACAGAATATCAAAGAAGTGAAACTACCACCACTGGCTACACTTCTAACAAGCTCCCTGGATAGGCACAGAGAGACCACAATATCCAATTCAATTAATATTCAATGAAAAAATAAAATAAAATGCAGTACTGAATGAAAAAAGTGCAAGTACACGTGTACTTAATTTAGCTTATACGTCCAGTCAATTGCAGGTAATTCATAAAAAGTCAACAGTTTAGATATTTAGCAAAAACAAAAAACAAGATGTAACGCTCATATTACAAGACAAACCCCCTAGGCTAGGTGTTAAATACAGAATATCAAACAAGTATAACTACTCCCACTGCTACCACTGGCTACACTTCTAACAAGCTGCCTGTAGAGACACAGGGAGACTACAATATTCAATTCAATTAGTATTCAGTGAAAAATATCAATAAAATGTAGTAATATATGAAAAAGTGCAGATAAACGTGTACTTAATTTAGCTTATACGTCCAGTCGATTGCAGGTAATTCATAAAAAGTCAACAGTTTAGATATTTAGCAAAAACAAAAAACAAGATGTAACGCTCATATTACAAAACAAACCCCCTAGGCTAGGTGTTAATTACAGAATATCAAACTAGTAAAACTACTCCCACTGCTACCACTGGCTACACTTCTTACAAGCCTCCTGTAGAGACACACACAGATCACATTTTTTCAATTCAATTAATATTTAATGACAAAAATAGAATGCAGTGCTATATGAAAATAGTGCAGCTAAAAGTGTGCATAATTTAGCTTATACATCCATTTGATTGCAGATAAATCTTAGCCAGCCAACAGCTCAGATATTTAGCAGAAAAAACAAGATGTAACACTTATATGGCAAGACAAACCCCCTAGGCTAGGAGTTAAACACAGAATATCAAAGAAGTAAATCTTCCCCCACTGCTACCACTGGCTGCACTTCTAACAACCACCCTCTAGAGACAGAGAGACCACAATATTTAATTCAAATACTATTCAGTGAAAAAATAAAATGCAGTACTATATGAAAAAAGTGCAGATAAAAGTGTACTTAATATAATTTATAGATCCAGTTGATTGCAGGTAAATAATCGCCAGCCAACAGCTCAGATAGTTAGCAGAAATAAGACAAGATGTAACACTTATATTGCAAGACAACCCCTATAGGCTAGGAGCTAAATATAGAATATCAAGAAAGTGAAACAACCCCCACTGATACCGCAGGATACACTTCTAACAAGCTCCCTGTAGAGACACAGAAAGACCACAATATGCAATTCTGTTAATATTCAGTGAAAAAATAAATAAAATGCAGTATATGAAAATGTACAGATAAACATGTATTAATTTAGCTTATACGTCCAGTTGATTGAAGGCAAATCATAGCCAGCTAAAAGACATTTAGCGGAAATAACACAAGATTTAACACTTATATGGCAATACAATCCCCCATGGCTAGATGTTGAACACAGAATATCAAAGAAGTGAAACTACCCCCACTGCTACTACTGGATGCAGTTCTACCATGCTCCCTGCAGAGACTGAAATACCACAGTATTCAATTCAATTACTATTCAGTGAAAAAAATAAATTAAATGCAGTACTATATAAAAAAGTGCAGATAAAGATGTACTTAATATACTTTATACATCCAGTAGATTGCAGGTAAATCATAGCCAGCCAACAGCTTAGATATTGAGCAGAATTAACACATGATGTAACACTTGTATGGCAAGACAAACCCCCTAGGCTAAGACTTAAACACCGAATATCAAAGAAGTGAAACTACCCCCACTGCTACCACTGGTTACACTTCTAACAAGCTCCTTGTAGAGACACAGACAAACCACAACATTCAGTTCAATTAATACCGAGTGAAAGAAATAATTAAAATACAGTACTATATGAAAAAAGTGCAGATAAAAGTGTAATTAATTTAGTTTATAATCCAGTTGATTGCAGGTAAATTTTAGCCAGCCAACAGCTCCGATATTTAGCAGAAATATGACAAGATGTAACAATTATATGACTAGAGAACCCCCTTAGGCTAGGAGTTAAACACAGAATATCAAAGAAGTGAATCGACCCCCACAGCTACCAATGGCTACACTTTTCACAAGCTACCTGTAGAGACACAGAGAGACCACAGTATGAAATTCTATTAGTATTCAGTGAAAAAAAAATAAAATGCAGTATTATATAAAAAAGTGCATGTAAACATGTACTAATTTAGATAAGACATCCAGTTGATTGCAGGTAAATCTCAGCTAGCCAACAGTTCAGATATTTACCAGAAATAACACAAGATGTAACACTTATATGGCATGGTAAACCCCCTAGACTAGGAGTTAAATACAGAATATCAAAGAAGTGAAACTACACCCACGGCTACAACTGGCTGCACTTCTGAAAAGCTCCCTGTAGAGACAGATAGACAACAATATTCAATTCAATTACTATTCAGTGAAAAAAATAATAAAATCCAGTACTATATGAAAAAAGTGCAGATAAAAATATACTTAATATAATTTATACATCCAGTTAATTGCAGGTAAATCATAGCCAGCTAACAACTCAGATATTTAGCAGAAATAATACAAGATGTATCACTTATATAGTTAGACAAATCCCTTAGGTTAGGAGTTAAATACAGAATATCAGAGGGGTGAATCTACCCCACTGCTACCACTGGCTGCAGTTCTACCATGCTCCCTGCAGAGACTGAAATACCACAGTATTCAATTCAATTACTATTCAGTGAAAAAAATAAATTAAATGCAGTACTATATAAAAAAGTGCAGATAAAGATGCACTTAATATACTTTATACATCCAGTAGATTGCAGGTAAATCATAGCCAGCCAACAGCTTAGATATTGAGCAGAATTAACACATGATGTAACACTTGTATGGCAAGACAAACCCCCTAGGCTAAGACTTAAACACCGAATATCAAAGAAGTGAAACTACCCCCACTGCTACCACTGGTTACACTTCTAACAAGCTCCTTGTAGAGACACAGACAAACCACAACATTCAATTCAATTAATACTGAGTGAAAGAAATATACAGTACTATATGAAAAAAGTGCAGATAAAAGTGTAATTGATTTAGTTTATAATCCACTTGATTGCAGGTAAATTTTAGCCAGCCAACAGCTCCGATATTTAGCAGAAATATGACAAGATGTAACAATTATATGACTAGACAACCCCCTTAGGCTAGGAGTTAAACACAGAATATCAAAGAAGTGAATCGACCCCCACAGCTACCAATGGCTACACTTTTCACAAGCTACCTGTAGAGACACAGAGAGACCACAGTATGAAATTCTATTAGTATTCAGTGAAAAAAAATAAAACGCAGTATTATATAAAAAAGTGCATGTAAACATGTATTAATTTAGATAAGACATCCAGTTATTTGCAGGTAAATCTCAGCTAGCCAACAGTTCAGATATTTACCAGAAATAACATAAGATGTAACACTTATATGGCAAGGTAAACCCCCTAGACTAGGAGTTAAATACAAAATATCAAAGAAGTGAAACTACACCCACGGCTACAACTGGCTGCACTTCTGAAAAGCTCCCTGTAGAGACAGAGAGACAACAATATTCAATTCAATTACTATTCAGTGAAAAAAATAATAAAATCCAGTGCTATATGAAAAAAGTGCAGATAAAAGTATACTTAATATAATTTATACATCTAGTTAATTGCAGGTAAATCATAGCCAGCTAACAACTCAGATATTTAGCAGAAATAATACAAGATTTATCACTTATATAGTTAGACAAATCCCTTAGGTTAGGAGTTAAATACAGAATATCAGAGTGGTGAATCTACCCCACTGCTACCACTGGGGACACTTATAACAAGCTCCCTGTAGAGACACCACAATATTCAATGCAATAAACATTCAGTGAAAAATATAAAAAAATTTAGTACTATATGAAAAAAGTGTAGATAAACGTGTACTTAATTTAGCTTATACATCCAGTTGATTTCAGGTAAATTTTAGCCAGCTAGCAGCTCAGATACTTAGCAGAAATAACACAAGATGTAACATTTATATGGCAAGAGAGTAAACACAGAATGTCAAAGAAGTAAATCTTGCCCAACTGCTACCACTGCCTGCACGTCTAACAAGCTCCCAGTAGAGAGAGAGAGACCACAATATGCAATTCAATTACTATTCAGTAAAAAAAAAAAAATAAAATGCTGTATTATATGAAAAATTTGCAGGTAAAAGTGTAAATAATGTAATTTATACATCCAGTTGATTGCAGGTAAATCATGGCCAGCCAACAGCTTAGATATTTAGCAGAAAAAACACAAGATGTAACAGTTATATGGTAAGATAACCCCCCTTGGCTAGGAGTTAAATAGAGAATATCAAACAAGTGAAACTACCCCCACTGCTACCACTGATTACACTTCTAACAAGCTCCCTGCAGAGACACAGACGGACCACAAATATCAATTCAATTAATACTGAGTGAAAAATAAATATAATGCAGTACTATATGAAAATAGTGCTGATAAAAATGTACATAATTTAGCTTATACATTCATTTGATGGCAGTTAAATCTTAGACAGCCAACAGCTGAGATATATAGCAGAAAACAACAGGTAACATTTATATGGCAAGACAAAACACCTAGGCTAGGAGATAAACACAGAATATCAAAGAAGTGAAACTACCTCCACTGCTACCACTGGCTACACTTCTATAAAGCTCCCTGTAGAGAGCGAGAGACTACAATATTCAATTCAGTTACTATTCAGTGAAACAAATAAATAAAATGCAGTATTATATGGAAAAAGTGCAGATAAAAGTGTATTACTTTTGCTTATATATCCAGTTGATTGCAGGTAAATCTCAGCTAGCCAACTTCTCAGATATTTAGCAGAAGTAAAACAAGATGTAAAACTTATATGGCAAGACAAACCCCCTAGTCTAGGAGTTAAACACAGAATATCAAAGAAGTGAAACTACCCCCAATGCTACCACTGGCTACACTTCTAACAAGCTCCCTGTATAGGCACCGAGAGACCAAAATATTCAATTCAATTACCATTCAGTGAGAAAAATAAATAAAATGTAGCACTATATGAAAAAAGTGTAGATAAAAGTGTACTTAATTTAGGTAATAAGTTCAGTAGATTGCAGGTAAATCTAAATCAGTCAACAGCTCAGATATTTAGCAGAAATAGCACAAGATGTAACACTTATATGGCAAGATAAACCCCCTACCTTAAGAGTTAAACACAGAATATCAATGAAGTGAAACTACCCCCAATGCTACCACTGGCTACACTTCTAACAAGCTCCCTGTAGAGACAAAGAAAGACCAAATTATGCAATTCTATTAATATTCAGTGAAAAAAAAATAAAAAGAGATGCAGTATTAAATTGAAAACGTGCAGATAAAAGTGTATTAATTCACCTTATATGTCCAGTTGATTGCAGGTAAATCTCAGCCAGCCAATACGTCAGATATTTAGCAGAAATAACAGAAGATGTAACCTGTATATGGCAAGACAAACCACCTAGGCTTGGAGTTAAACACAGAATATCAATGAAGTGAAACTACCACCACTGGCTACACTTCTAACAAGCTCCCTGGATAGGCACAGAGAGACCACAATATCCAATTCAATTAATATTCAATGAAAAAATAAAATAAAATGCAGTACTGAATGAAAAAAGTGCAAGTACACGTGTACTTAATTTAGCTTATACGTCCAGTCGATTGCAGGTAATTCATAAAAAGTCAACAGTTTAGATATTTAGCAAAAACAAAAAACAAGATGTAACGCTCATATTACAAGACAAACCCCCCTAGGCTAGGTGTTAAATACAGAATATCAAACAAGTAAAACTACTCCCACTGCTACCACTGGCTACACTTCTTACAAGCTTCCTGTAGAGACACACACAGATCACATTTTTTCAATTCAATTAATATTTAATGAAAAAAATAGAATGCAGTGCTATATGAAAATAGTGCAGCTAAAAGTGTGCATAATTTAGCTTATACATCCATTTGATTGCAGATAAATCTTAGCCAGCCAACAGCTCAGATATTTAGCAGAAATAACACAAGATATAACACATATAGAAAGACAAATCCCCTAGACTTGGAATTAAACACAGAATATCAAAGACGTGCTACCACTGGCTGCACTTCTAACAATCTCCTTGTAGAGACACAGAGAGTCCACAATATTCAAATCAATTAATATTCAGTGAATAAAATAAATAAAAGGTAGTAATATATGAAAAATGTGCAGTTATTCATCCAGTTGATTGAAGGTAAATCTTAGTCAACCAACAGCTCAGATATTTGGCAGAAGTAACACAAGATGTAACACTTATATGGAAAGACAACCCCCCTAGGCTAGGAGTTAAACACAGAATATGAAAGAAGTTAAACTATGCCCCCCACTGCTACCACTGGCTACACTTCTAACAAACTCCTTATAGAGATACAGAGGACAATAATATTCAATTCAATTACCATTCAGTGAGAAAAATAAATAAAATGCAACACTATATGAAAATAGTGCAGCTAAAAGTGTGTGTAATGTAGTTTATACATCCAGTTGATTGCAGGTAAATCTTAGCCAGCCAACAGCTTAGTTATTTAGAAGAAATAACACAAGTTGTAGCACTTATATGGCAAGACAAATAACCAAGGCTAATAGTTAAACACAGAATATCAAAGAATTTAAACTACCTCCACTGCTACCACTGGATGTACTTCTACCAAGCTCTCTGTAGAGACAGAGAGACCACACTATTCAATTCAATTACTATTCAGTGAAAAATAAAATGCAGTTTATATAAAACGTGCATATAACAGTGTACTTAATGCAATTTATATATCCAGTGGATTGCAGGTAAATCATAGCCAGCCAACAGCTCAGATACTTAGCAGAATTAACACATGATGTAACACTTATATAGCAAGACAAACCCCCTAAGCTAATAGTTAAATAAAAAATATCAAAGAAGTGAAACTACACCCACTGCTACCAGTGGCTACACTTCTAACAAGCTCCCTGTAGAAACACAGAGAGACCACAATATTCAATTCACTTACCTTTCAATGAGAAAAATAAATAAAATGCAGCACCATATGAAAAAAGTGCAGATCAAACTGTACTTAATTTAGCTTATACATCCAGTTGATTTCAGGTAAATCTTAGCCAGCCAACAGCTCAGATATTTAGCAGAAATCACACCAGATGTAACACTTATATGGCAAGAGAAAACCCCTAGGCTAATAGATAAACACATAATATCAAATAAGTGAAACTTTACCCCACTGCTACCACTTGCTGCACTTCTAACAAGCTCCCTGTAGAGACAGATAGACCACAATATTCAATTCAATTACTGTTCAGTGAAAAAAATAAATGAAATGCAGTACTATACAAGAAAAGTGCAGATAAAAGTATACATAATGCAATTTATACATCCAGTTGATTGCAGGTGAACCATAGCCAGCTTACAGCTCAGATATTTAGCATAAATAATAGAAGATATATCACTTACATAGCAAGATCGTCCCCCTAGGTTAGGAGTTAAACACAGAATATCAAAGAAGTGAAACTACTCCCACTGCTACCACTGAAGACACTTCTAACAAGCTCCCTGTAGAGAAACAGAGATACCACAATATTCAGTTCAATTAATATTCAATGAAAAATATTAATAAAATGTAGTATTATATGAAAAAGTGCTAATAAAAGTGCATTAATTTAGCTTATGTGTCCAGATGATTGCACATAAATGATAGCCAGCCAACAGCTCTGATATTTAGCAGAAATAACACAAGATGCAACACAAGACAACCCCCCCCCCCCCAGGCTAGGAGTTAAACACAGAATATCAAAGAAGATAAACTACTCCCAATGCTACCACTGGCTACACTTCTAACAAGCTCCCTGTAGAGACACAGAGAGACCACAATGTTCAATTCAATTACCATTCAATGAAAAAAATAAATAAAATGCAGCACTATATGAAAAAAGTGCAGATAAAATTGTACTTAATTTAGCTTATACATTCAGTAGATTGCAGGTAAATCTTAACCAGGCAACAGCTCAGATATTTAGTAGAAATAACACAAGATGATAAACTTATAAGGCAAGACAGCCCCCCTAGTCTAGGAGTTAAACACAGAATATCAAAGAAGTGAAATGACCCCCCCCCCCACTGTTACCACTGGCTACACTTCTAATAAGCTCCCTGAAGAGACACAGAGAGACAACAATATTCAATTAAATTAATATTCAGTGAAAAATATAAATAAAATGTAGTAATATCAATTCAATTAATAGTGAAAAAAATGCAATACTATATGAAAAAAGTGCAAGTAAAAGTGTACTTAATTTAGCTTGTACATCCAGTTGATTGCAGGTAAATCTTAGCCAGCCAACAGTTCAGATATTTAACAAAAATAACACAAGATGTAACACTCATATGGCAAGACAAATCCCCTAGGCTAGGTGTTAAACACAGAATATCAAAGAAGTGAAACTACCCCCACTGCTACCACTGGTTACAGTTCTAACAACCTCCTTGTAGAGACACAGACAGACCACAATATTCAGTTCAATTAATATTGAATGAAAAAATAGAATGCAGTACTATATGAAAATAGTGCAGCGAAAAGTGTACGTAATTTAGCATACACGTCCATTTGACTGGAGGTAAATATTAGCCAGCCAACTGCTCAGATATTTAGCAAAAACAACACAAAATATAACACTTATGGCAAGACAGACCCCCAAGTCTAGGAGTTAAATACAGAATATCAAAGGCGTGAAACTACCCCCACTGCTACCACTGACTACACTTCTAACAAGCTCCATGTAGAGACACAAAGAGACCACAATATTCAATTCAATTAATATTCAGTCAAAAAAATAAATAAAATGCCACATATATGAAAAAAGTGCAGATACAAGTGTAATTAATTTAGCTTATACGTCCATTTGATTGCAGGTAAATTTTAGCCAGCCAACAGCTCAGATATTTAGCAGAAATAACACAAGATGTAACACTTATATGGCAAGACAAACCTCCTTTGCTAGGAGTTAAACACAGAATATCAAAGAATTGAACCTATCCCCACAGCTGTTCGCCAGTTAAGAAAGTGGAAATTAGTTCAATTGAATCCATAGGTTAAAGGGACACAGTGTGGTTTGTAACTAAATGGAATACATTATCTCAGGCCTTTGGTCATAGTCAAAGCCTCAAAAGATGATGATAAAGTCTTTGAATGGTTTTGAATGATTTGACATCAGACCTTCTCTATGTCTCATAGATGGTAGTAATGTCTAGCTTCTTTTCCTAGCTGTAGAATACTAGTTAGGAATGTTTATTTCTAAAGATCCTTGTGTTAAAATAACTGCCTGGCACACCATTTTTGTTGTTTGAGCAGCAAACTCTGGATCAGGATGAATTTCATCAGCTGATTTAAGGTGTAACTGTGTGAAGAGAAAAAATAACTGGGCATTTAATAAGAATGGCAGGCAATTCTTGAGTGAGAGAACATATGGTATAAAAAACAAAGTGAACGTAATTATTTCATAAAAATATGTGCGTGCACGTGTGTGTGTGTGTGTGTGTGTGTGTGATTGCGTTTATAGTATATATATCAACCATTACAGTTTCCATAAGTAAGAGTGGGTTTACTTAACTGACTTAACCTTGATCAATACAATATAATATGACTTTGAGACTAAGTGAATAATGATGTGTAATGGTGCAGCTCTCTCAGTGTCTTGACTTCAGCCAGATACTCCTGATTAAATTGAGTGACTTACTGCTTAAGGTAGTTGTTGTAGGACTGAAGTGGCTCTGGATGTGAAGATATAAGCTAGTGATTTATGTTAAAATAGGTTACTTAAGACCAAAGATGTCACTAGAATGTTATTTTTGAACTCTAGAGGAAGCTAAAGAGGTTCACTGCAACCAACAGTGGTAAAAAGGAATGGAGAGCAGTACTGACAAGCACCTGCAGAGGGAGGTGGAGAAACATCGTCACTGGAGCATAACTGAGCTGTAATGATGATTAAGTCAAAACTAAACAGGAAGTGTGTGTGTGTGTGTGTGTGTGTGTGTGTGTGTGTGTGTGTGTGTGTGTGTGTGTGTGTGTGTGTCTGTGTGTGTGCGTGTGTGTGTGTGTGTGTGCGTGTGTGCATGTGTGCATGTGTGTGTGTTGATAATGTTACTGACTGAAAATTACTATAAGTAATAATGGTTATAAAAGAGAGATAAGAGAAATGATTCATCCTCATCTCAGTGTAAGAAAATAATCCTACAGAACTGATAGGCTTCTGTAATTTGCACTCAGGCCTCTCACCTATTTTCAGGCTTAATTTGCCTTTTCACATGTTTTTCTGAATCCAACCCCTCATCGCACATGACTGTAAAGCTGTTTAGAACAAAGGAAAATAGACTGCATACTAAAGTCATTGATAATTTAAAGAAACAGGACCCACATGCTACATCTGGGTCTATATTGAAACAGCGAACAATGTTTCATCGACACATTTTCAGTGAAAGCTGAAAATGTCGAAACCACAGAACAGTAATTTCTTTCCTAGGGAAAGAAATCGCTGTTTCAACCAAAAACAAAAAAAACATTAAACACATACCCTGACCCTAATTGTACCCCCCCCCAAAAAAAAAAACAGTAAACAACTAAATACACATATGCACGTAACCTAGCCATACATCTAACGGAAAAAAAAAAACAGTAAACATTTTAAAACATATGCACTTACCTTAACCACACCCTAACCCTAAAGTCAGTAACTCTTACACATTTACATAAACAGTTCCAAACACATACACGTACCTTAACCCTAATTTTACCCCCCAAAACAAAAGTAAACAGCTGAAAACAAATACACACGTGACTCAACCATACATCTAATGCAAAATAAAAAACAGTAAACACTTTTATACATATGCACTTACCTTAACCCGCACCCTAACACTAAGGTCAGTAACTCTTGTACATTCATGCTCGGGAGCTATACTAGACAAGGGACCACACTACACTGCAGAACATGGCAAAGCAACGAAGTGGTCAAGTGACTTATTTCCCAGGAAAGAATTTGCTGAACAGCCGCTTCGCTGCTTTGCCTGTTCGCTGTATATGTGTCGATGAAAACGCATTAGACGTAATGAGTTTTCATCATTCTAATAGGAGGCCGCTACATCTCCCTTTTTCAGAAGCAACATTGTTTTTCTGAGGTAGATTTTTGCAATATCATTCATTAAAGTCTGGAGGTTATACAATTTCTTTGGTAATATGCTTATATTTCTGTGTCATTTTTATTACTCTCTTCTTTTTAAACTTGCACTTCTGAGAAGTATCCTACTAGAAGTGGAAAGAATTATTTTCTATTCAGTATTTACATTTTATACTAATTGGGCGCCCAGAGTTTTTTGGCTAGATGTACCGACTTTTCGAAATCTTTTTATATCTATTTTCAGTGTTTGCAAATTGACAGGTATGTTCCTATCCTCCATATGAAATGGGCTGCCATGATGCCTTGGTCTGTTTCTTATTTTTGGGAAAGATTGATGCATGTTATAAGGATATAGACTATACATATGGAATATAGCTTTGAAAAGTTGAAGATGTGCTTTGTTTAGGTTCACATTAGTAATTGCTTTTTTCTTTCCTTGTGTAATCTTCTACCTTATTGCAAATAATTACACCAGCTGGTTGTATGGTAGGGAGGAAAAGACAACGTCAGCATATTTATGCACAAGATAGGTAACAGCACACTAAATCTATGCAGTGAAGCAAGACCATACTAAGCTGAAAAGCTTATTGGACTTTAAATATCAAGCAATATTTTTATTAATAGCTGCATTTGATTTAAATATTATTAATAAATGCAGTCATTTATTTGCATTTGCTTGTTTAAATCATTTGCAATGCATCAGTCTGAGTGAGGACCAAGATCCTCTAATCCCCTCTCCATGCTAACCCTCCCCTTTCCCTTACTGCTTTCATATTTGAGTAAAGTAAATAAAGTGGGGTGAAAAACAAATGCCTCCATTTAGCTAGCAAAAACTATATACAGCCTCTTTGTAAACTATAAGATTAATACCCTTTCAGGCGATGATGTAAGATTTGATTGACATGACTTTCCCATTGCAATTATTGTAAGATGAAGCTAGACATACCTACCAGTGTCATTTTAGCACTACTGCTAAAGTACATATTAATTTAGTACTTACATTGCATTTGGCTTGGAGCAGGATGGACTTGTGAGTAGCATTTTTGAAACTCTTTGCCTGTTTGTAATAAAAATAACTGGTGTTTAATACAATCAGACAAGATGCGTGTATTTTCTAAAGTTTGTTAGTGTTGAGGACAGGAGCACAGCTAAGACAGTATGTAGTTTTTAGCAAGTGGACAGAGTTTTAGCTGCAAAACAAAACCTGTCTGAGTAGTCATATTTGCCATATTGTATGTTTAAACCATACTAGACTTCTCATTATAAATATTTCTACTGTCTGATATGATTCCTTAACTTTTTTCATTTACTAAAGTCATATTACTGCCCTCCCACATCTTTGAAGTGGAATCATATTTGCAATCTTATAATCCTCTGGTACTACACCAAGTTTACATTGCTTCTAGTATTGTGACATTCTTTTTTTTTTCTGAGAGCATATGAATGTTAAGTCAAGTATATCATAATAAGGTAAATAATACACCACTTCCCTACAAAAGGATATTTGATAAACATACCACTTTTGTTTGTTGTAGAAAACTACTCATACCATCAGAAAAGGTTATTATTAGTAAAACAAAAAAACTTCTAGTTAATGTGTTACCACTGCCCCAGCAAGTTCATATTTAGTAGAAAAGATGTAAGAACAAATTGAATGTTGCACTGCAGCTTCTATGAGAGCTTATGTTTTACATTCTGTTTGTCACCTAAGGTTTCTAAATTGTAAAACTGTCCATGATTAAATTGTAGTGGTATCTGTAGAGCTGTACCGTGAGTCATACAAACGACATGTCTTGTGATGTACTGGGCATGCTTAGGCATACTGACTAATGTACTGCATTACTGTACAATAGCCGGAATGTCACCATGGATTGTTTTTACTTCAGTGAACTATACTCTATATATGTTTCTGTAATTATATACATTTTCTTAATAAAAGGATTTAGGGCATAACAGATTTGTCAATGGTCAGACACATTTTTAAATGTTAGCTGATTGTATAATACTAGCTGCTGTCTAGTTATAAGTACAAATGTGTCCACTGTCTGTGATTTTTCACAGAAACACTTTATTCCTGGGAGTTAACCACATTGGTCATGCATATACCCAGCCTATCTATTGGTCAAGCAGGGAATATAAACACTTGTAGAAAAATAGTATCCAACAGCTTTAGACTCGTGTCAGGGATTTATGCAGTGATGTATTTGAATATTTCTGTAACAACGTGTATAAATATAATTTGGTGTTTGTGTAATATAAATATTTTGTTCTGAGCAAAAAGAAAAAAAAGAACAATCTGTGTTACTAAAGGCATGGGCTCATTATAGTGTTCAGATCTTATACAAGATTATGCATACTTAAGCACTGATGCATCAACATTTCATATTTCAGAGTTTCTTCTTCTTCTTCTGGCTTTTCCCGGTTAGGGGTCACCACAGCGGATCACCTGTCCACTCATGATTGGCAGTGTAGTTTTACAGTGTTGAGTTGCCAGCCCGGTACCTAACCTTCCATAGAAGGCACACACACACACACACACACACACACACTCTCACACCTAGGGCCAATTTTTAGTGTGTCCAATCCACCTGCAGCATGTCTTTGGGATGTGGGAGGAAACCGGAGTACCCAGAGGAAACCCACGCAACCACAGGGAGGACATGCAGACTCCACACAGAAGGCACCCCAGCCAAGGATCGAACCGGAGAACCTCTTGCTGTGAGGTGACAATGCTAACCACTGCACCACCATGGCCACCCTTTTATTTAATCACTTACCATATATACTGCCAAAATGGATAGACTGCAAAAGTATTTGATGGTATTTTCAGCAAAATAATAAGCTAAAATAAAAAATTGAAAAAAAAAAACTTGGATAAACGTGAAACAAATGAGGAGAAGAAGAAGAAAAGTTATTATTCGTCAGTTTATTAAATAAGTCGGTCAGAAAATGAAATGTAAAAAAGAATACTTCATTACCAATTACTTCAGTCTGATATGATTTGTGTTAGCAAAAACTATGCATAATAATGTCTCGATTCAACTTTTAAAATCATTGACAAAAATAAACAAATACGTGCCCACATACATACATATATTCACATATACTTACGTAAAACATACCGGAGCCCAAACGCAATGTTGATGTTGCCTGCTTAACATTTTTTTAAATTAGTGGTTATAAAATCAAACTAAAATTGCCATTTACTATGTTAAGATCTTAAACATTTTAAAGTATTAACATTAAAGAAAAGCATAATATTACATTTTGATACTAAGTCACTTTCACCTCTACATAACAACATTTACTAGTGTATTGCCTAATCATGATGGGGAAGTGAGAACAACAGCGTTATCTGAATCTTTGACTAAGGAAGTGAAGTATCACAAATGGCCTGGAAACATTTCAATAAAGGTTTTACTGTGGTCTGCGGTACAGATAACATTTCTGTAAGCCTTCTGCAGAAGAATGATGTTATGTAGGTCATCCAAAAAAGATGGTCTGATAAAAAAACACATATACTTGCAAATTAAATCTGCCTTAAATTAAAATAATATTCAATATATTTGAAGTTATAATCACAGACAGAAATATTACAAATGTATAGTTCTGCAGAAGAAGGAAAATTTCTTCATGAAACAGTAAACGTGACTAGAATTCATTTCATCAAAACTTAATAAATCATGCTTATATTAGAGCAAGTTAATAGTTTATTGAGCAGTAATTGTTAAACAATATTTGTGATGTTAGAACATATTTTCACTTGGCTGTAAATTACCACAATACATTTCTTGAATGCATATATTGTGGAATCAAATAATGATAAAACTGGGCTTTTTTCTTCACAAGCTGAAAGAATTGCCACCTTGGTATGTTTGTTGTTTTATTTACATTCACTAAAATTATTCCTTTTCTTAAAGGCCTAAGTCACATTCCACCAATGTATGGGCACAGGAAGAGGAACAAGTAGAATGTGTAAAAGATAAATTAATATATATTCTGATGGGCAGACTTAGCTACTCATGTATACTTCCTTCACAGAATACCTCCATTATCCCTTCAGTTGTCTGTAAGGGCTGCACATTTTGAACATATTGAAAGACGTATACTCTCCATTCCATAAATGGAAGCAAGCTCATTCTGAATACACACCAAGATTGTTATAATTCCTTTACTGTGTATGCTTTAAGATGTCCACATCAGACAAATCTCTTAACCTTTTAGAACCAGAAATCTGGACAAAGCCTAAAATAATGGGGAAAAAGGCCCAGCAATAGGGACAGATTTTAAATATTGCTCATATAAAGGTGGATAGTTATTGGAATTACAGGATTTGTATTACCATACATTTTTTCTGAAGGACATAACGTCTGAAACTCAAATGTATGTCATTATTTAGTGACTTCATTCCTCAGTGTATTTGCCAGGAAATCACAAGTTTTATTAGAAACAGACCAAAAATATGAGACAAAACTTGGGACAGCTGGAAGTATGAATTGTCAGAAATATTATATTATGCAGACCAGCTATATGGTGAAACCATGCACCTTAGAAAACTTAAAGGACTTTACAAATCCTGCCATGGAGAGTGTACACAAGTCAAGCTGTTGAGCATGTTTTTCATTAACGACAATAGTAAACAGTGTAGATATTTTATCATGTGCCAGTGTAAAAACAAGGATTTACTCTTGATGATTTCTAACATATCATTGGGAAAGTTGCTAGATCCACTTTTACTTTTGATGTTATGAATCCTTATTGGATGCATAATGCATTAAGCTAAAAGTATACGTTTTATGAACAAAATATATTTCTACCAGAGCAAATGTTTGCTGGTCATTTTTTTTCTGGCACAAATACTATCTTTGGCAAACCTCACGTATGTGTAAAAGATCCAAATAGTTCTTTGTCCAGTTTCCATGCTTAGCTTAAGACAGTGGAGGTGCTGATCCTGTTTCCAGTTTGTATTCATATTACAGTTTAAACCTCATTATCATTAATCAAGTGATAAAAGTTTTTTATTCTTTTATTATCTAATGTCCAAAAAGTATGTTATGGCTGCACACACTCAAGCAATTATAAAGATGTTGCTTGTTTAAGGGCATTTCTTAGGGCATCACAGATAAAAGACCTGTAGCAACGTCTATGGCAAGATAAAGACAAGTTTGAATGTTAATCTGCTTTCATTATTCTGACAAAAAATGGTACTTGGCCGGAATCTGTGGATGTACAGCTTTACCTCTCAGACATATAAACATACACTAAATACATGCATGCACAAGCATCCATGAACACACACACACACACACACACACACACACACACACACACACAGTCACACACACGAGTCTAGATATGATAATTAGAAAGGAAATACATTTATTAAAGTGTTAATAGTGATCAAAGCAATGCTTAAAAAATGACCTGTGTAATGATTCATTTGAAGCTATATTTAAAAATAACTGAGAATGGATCAAGTTAAGGTTTCAGATAGAAAACACTCCTCTGTGTTTTTCTTTTCATTTTAAGGGAATATGCACTGAACATTTAATATACTGCATATTATTTTATGTTTTCCTTTTTGGTAATGCATTGTGGTAATTCTACTTTTAAAATGATTGCCATGTGGTGGCCTTAATGCCTTAATCATGTTAACCTTTGTAGACCTCTCTTTCTTACTATAGCATGTTTCTACTTTAGCAGAGATTTATAACAATTATTTGTCAATTCATAAAGATTTTGAAAAGAAAGAATACACTGACTTCATACACATATCTATTGTGATAATATTGGTGTGTGACCCAGACCTCATATATGTAAGTATATGCATATGTGTATATATATATATATATATATATATATATATATTTTTTTTTTTTTTTTTTTTTTTCGCTGAAAATGCTGCACTATTTTTGCACTGGAGTCTGAGTACAATGAGTCTGTAACTAAGTCTGATAACATCTCTCAGTGTCTTCAGAAACTTCTCCCTCACAACAATTCCCATGCCATTTCTAGTCTATTTTCCCTCACTAGTAGACTCTGGGTATCACATTATGTGGCTTTGCTGTACTGTCCCTCAGCCTTGTGTCCTTGATACACAGGATGCACAATCTCTTCCTTACTCTTGTGTCTTCCATAGCCATTATGTGTCCTGTCAGTGACCCTATAATCAGGGTAACAATTCTTAGTTCATTTTTTGCAGGTTGACCAGGTAAACCCAGGCTGGATAACTGGACACTGGCTGACAAGCAACATATTCACCCAGGGCCACTGGGCTTTATAGCATGCAAACACTGGCCAATGGAAACACATAAATCCCTGCCACCAGTAGCATGGGACCCTGGCATACATTGTAACCCACGTATAACTGGTAATCCTCCTAACCAAATCACCTTGAGCCAAATTTTCCACTATTTAGTGGCGAGCCCTGACATGGTGCACAGTCTGTGATCTGTATTCTCCTATCTAGAAAATACTACCTACCATAGTTATTAACTACTGCCGCCCTATAGTCACCGCCTAGACTCGGTGCTGCTGTCTACAACTCCATTCAGTTTTGTGTGTACTCTTCTGGATGTCTGTCAGTTATGCGTTGGAAACACTTAGCATGATATTGGGAGATGGGGGAAGTATGCCCACCGCCTGTCCATTAATTCTTCTTACTTGCTCCATTCACATACCGTCACTACCAGTACTACTGTGGTTCAAGCCGCGGCAGTAAAATGCCAACATTTAATGCTATCACTGTCCTCTTTTCTCATTATTGTTGCTGTAAAATCCCTTAGTTTTGGCCAGAATACGCACCTGTTATACTTCTCACCAAGTGAAGGTCTGTAATATTTTCCACAAATTATGTATTTCATTAAAAAGTTATATTTTGGTAGGTAATCAGAGGCATCCCATTTAAAATAACTGTTACAAAATGTAAAATAAAATTGCTTTGATTTTGATTACCGGATATCAATGAGCAATGTTAAATATAAGGTGACCTCACTAGAAGACATTTAAAAATATTCCTTCAATATTTCTTACCCTAACAGTTTGAATGTTTCCCTAGAGGTTAATAGAACATGTGATATAACAGAAAAATACCACCACAAATGTAATGAATTTAGTAGTGAATTAAAGTAGCCTCAGAAAACAAATAAAACATTTCATCCATCATTAAATGTCACTGCACTTGTAATGGTGTTGATCACCAGGAGATGTTATTCTGATTTGATACTATTTATGTAGTATAAATTCCATGAAATTAAACAACTACACAAACAAAAAGCAATAAGAAGGACCCTTAAAAATGAGATAAATGTATAGTTGGTGCTACTCAGTGACAAATATTTTAGCAGTAATGCAGCTGTCCAGAATAAGACATGCTAAAAATGAACTAAACTTGTAACTGACACTACACATTTACAATGTTTTACTAACAAGGCAGCTGTTCTGAAATAAGGCATCATAAAGCCAAATTAAACTTATGGCTGGTGCTAGTCAGCAGTAAATACGTTATAAAGAAAACCTAAAATTACCCCCCCCCCCCCCCCACACACACACACACACACACACACACACACACAAACACACACACAGCCTGCTGGTCTCACTAGACATGCTTGTTGTATTAGGGTGTCTTAGCACATGTCATAGCATCTTATTTTCACACTTCTTCAGGCACAATTTCACTGCAGAAGGAGATTATTTTTCCTCCTGATGGGGTGATAAATTATTACTTCATATCAGCAAGATGTAGGGATCTGTGTAATATCTTGAATTCCTTCATTCAGCGAGTTACAACCGAACAGGAAAGGAAAATGCTGATGCTCATCTGAGGATTGAACCTACCTCCCCAACCCTCCAATTACATGTGGTTGCCACTGCCACTGCCACTGAATTACGATGTAGTTCTAGGCTAGTTATTTACCTGGTTTCCTTCAGGAATTTGTATCTCTTCTTCCAACTCAGAAACCACCACAATGTTGATTTATTATCACAGCTGCATTCAATGCAATCCAAGCCAGTAATATAGTATTTTATTAACAACTGGGAAGAGAAGGGAAGTTAGAACTTATGAAAACAGCTTATGCCTGTTTCTATCCCCAGTGGAGTATTATATTCATATTTTTTCTACTAACAAATTTCTTCATTATTGAAGCATTTCACTTAGTTCTGGTTACTGTTTAGCTGATTTCACTTTGGCAGAATATACTTGATTAATACACATTTACTGTTACATACCCTGTTTTATCTTACTTTTGCTTATGACAGCTGTATTCTGTTAGCATATTAACATGAGGTTGCAGTTTATACAGTCATAACACTGTCACAGTGTGTCCAAAAAACTATAGAAACTGCTGTGCTTAAAAACAAACTGATAGAACATAAGCTAAAGTTCTAATCATGTGGCTCATGGCAAAGTCAAGCATTTTTGGTAAAGGATAATACCACCTTAAAGCATTATGGAACAGATCCTCTACTGTAAAGAAGTGTTCTCCTACCTCTTTATTCCATTTTTGTTGTTGTGACTGTGCATGTGAACATCTGAGTTATAATGCATACTGAATTCCATCTAGAAACATTTTCTTAGGAATACATATCAAGAAAGTCCATTTCTGTCAGACCTTATAACCTCTGCTGGTGCTTCAAGTAGGCAATAAAGCAGAGCCCATTTCTATAAATAAACAATTTCAGTGCCACTCTGATAACTACATTATAGCAGTAAGAAAGAAACATCTCCTTTCTTCTTTGTGTATATCCATACAGCACAAGCATCCACAAATAAGCAAGACTGCTAACGTTTGTAAATTTTCTGGTGTGCATCTGTAAAAAATTAAAAAAAGAACAAATTATCATCATGTTTTTTCACTGGTATGAGTAATTTGCAAGCTCCTTTCAGTATAATATTGACTTACCCTAAATCAAACATTGCCACGCCTTCTCATGCCTTACATATTTTAACATTCCCATGTAAAAATTGTTAATAACTATATATCAGTAACTCACATTTAACATTTTTTTTAAAAAAGGCAGAATGATATGGGTAATTGGTGGCCATTGAATCAGTTTTCATGTACGTTGTTTTGATATGATAATTTACTGACGTTTTTATCTCACTATTTATGTATGTTTTATCACATCATTTAATGACATTTAACAGACAGTATATTGTGCTGTACCTGTGATGAGCACGTTTCCTCATTTTTGTTGTTTCTGAAGTGGTTCACATTTGCTAATGTTAAGTGGCTGGCTGTAAGTATTAAACTGATTAAGGTACAGCTGTAGCCAGCATGTGTATATTTGTTGATTAAGCCATCACAGTTGTTCATTTGGAGTACCTCACTACAGAATTTGATAATTTCTTAGCCAGCACTTTCTCTTTTAATTTTCAGTTGAACTGCGTAGAATCTACCACAGCTGTGAAGGATTACTGAAAGGTTGGAAACACCTTAAAAAATGAGCTTAGGTTTTGCAACTAGTTTGCTTCTGTCTATCTGGTATATACTGCATTAATGATTTGTCATACATTATAAGGTATGCAGCTTGCAAAGGATGCAGCTCTCCTGTAGGTGCCAGATATCGTTAGTATGTATTGCAACATTAGATGTTCAGAGTTACGGACTGCAATTCAGAGATGATTATTTTGAAGATACCGAACCTCATGGTCTTCTGGAAACATTGCATTAAACTCATTTGAATTTAGCTTTTCATAATTTGTGGAAGATGTTGACTTCTAGTGAATTGAATATTTATATTGTGTTGAGCCTGTTTTTGATGGGTCTATATCAGTTCATTGAAGTCTAATTACAGCGAAGAGCTGTTCATCAAACCAGAATCACCGAACAGATGTTCCTCGAACATTCACATCAACAAATGTTTTTCCCAGGAAAGGAAATAACTTGGCTAACAGATCAACCGACACACAAACCACAGTACATCAAACCCACCAAAGTGGGGGACTAAACCCCACACACCTCCAGTGTGAGGGGCTGTGCCCCTCACACCCTCATACTTATGTATACCAACTCTGAGATCACACTACAGTGGGTGAAAGGACAAATTTCCATATGCTGTTCAAGTCATTCCCTTCCCCTGGGAAAAACTTTCACTGATAAGAACGTTCGATGAATGGGACATTCTGTGATTTCAGTTCAATCACTGTAATCAGACTTTGAACTAATATAGACCTGTTTTTGATTTCACTGATTCAGTGATTTCCTACAATCCGTTTTTGCTTTGCTTTGGTATTTACATCATGTGCTAAATATATAAATATATATATATGTGTGTGTGTGTTTGTGTGTGATAGATAATCAGATACGGTTATAACTCTAGATATCAAAAGTACATGTATTTGAATGAAAAGTTTTTGAGGGGGTTAAAAAAATTGAAAGCACAAAATAACAGAAACACATTTGACTGATTACTGACTTTTATAAAGTTTATAAGTAGGAGTATAGAGAAATGAATGCTTGACTGAAAAGGCTATAGCTGTTGTATATGTGTAACTGTTTACAGGTTAGGGTTAGTGTAAGCGGTGGTAAAGGGATAGATTTATTATTGTGTGTATATATATATATATATATATATATATATATATATATATATATATATATATATATAGATAGATATATATTTATTTATATATACAGTGGATATAAAAAGTTCACACACCCCTGTTAAAATGCCAGTTTTTTTTATATAAAAAAATGAGACCAGAATAAAACATTTCAAAATTTTTCCCATCTTTAATGTGACCTATAACCTGTACAATTCAATTGAAAAACAAACAAATCTGTTAGGGGAAAAATATAAAAAATAAAAAATGTACAACATGCTGGTTGCATATGTGTGCACACCCTTAAACTAATACTTTGTTGAAGCACCTTTTGATTTAATTACAGCATTCAGTCTTCTTGGGTACACACCTGTCATCAATTAATGTGACTCTGATTAACCCCAAATAAAGTTCAGCTGTCCTAGTAGGATTTTCATGACATTTACTCAGTTGCCTTCTACAGCAAAAGCCATGGTTTGCAGAGAGCTTACAAAGCATCAACAGCATCTCATTGTTGAAGGATTTCAGTCAGGAGAAGGGTACAAAAAATTTCCACAGCATTGGATATACCATGGAACACAGTGAAGACAGTCATCAAAAAGAGGAGAAAATATGGGACAACAGTGATGTTGCAAAGACCTGGATGTCCCACCAAAATTGATATAAAGACAAGACAAAAACTGGTGGTCAGGGAGGCTGCAAAGAGGCCTACAGCAACACTGAAGGTCCTGCAGGAATTTCTGGCAAGTACTGGTTGTGTACTACATGTGACAACAATCTCCCGTATTCTCCATATGTCTGGGCTATGGGGTAGGGTTGCAAGACAGAAGCCTTTTCTTGCACAGAAAAACATCCAGGCCCAGCTCAAATTTGCAAAACAATACATCGTGTCTCCCAAAAGTATGTGGGAAAATGTGTTATGTGTTATGAGACCAAGGTTGAACTTTTTGGCCACAATTCCAAAAGGTACATTTGGTGCAAACGTATAACTTCACATCTGCAAAAGAACACCATCCCCACAGTGAAAAATGGTGGTGGCAGTATCATGTTTTGGGGTTGCTTTTCTTCAGTTGGAACTGGGGCTTTAGTCAAGGTGGAGGGAATTATGAACATTTCCAAATACCAGTCACTTTTGGCCCAAAACCTTCAGGTGTCTGCTAGAAAGATGAAGAGGAATTTCACCTTTCAACATGACAATGATCCCAAGCATGCATCCAACTTAACAAAATAATGGCTTCACCAGAAGAAAATTAAAGTTTTGGAAAAGCCCAGCCAGAGCCCAGACCTAAATCCAATACAAAATCTGTGGGGTGACCTGAAGAGGGCTGTGCACAAGAGATGCCCTCACAATCTGACAGATTTGTAGCGCTTTTGCAAAGAAGAATGGGCAAATATTGCCAAGTCAAGATGTGCCATGCTGATAGACTACTACCCAAGAAGACTGAATGTTGTAATTAAATCAAAAGGTGCTTCAACAAAGTATTAGTTTAAGGGTGTGCACACTTACACAACCGGCTTATTGTACATTTTTTTATTTTTTATATTTTTCCCCTAACAGATTTCTTTGTTTTTCAATTGAATTGTACAGGTTATAGGTCACATTAAAGGTGGTAAAAGTTTTGAAATGATTTATTGTGGTCTCATTTTTTTTTATATCACAAAAAGCTTACATCGAATGCACTGAATCACTTAACTCACACCAGTGCCTATACCTCCTGTCCTTAACCAGTAAACCTCCTACAAAAACACGAGATGACCACACAGCCAAACTGTAGACTTTCTTGGTAGGTCATCTCAAGACCGCTGCTCAACCATCTGGCTACATCTTTTCAGTTTCCCATACTTCCTTTCATCCCTTTTATTAATAAAAGTTCTGCCTCTGGGGCCATTCCCTGAAACCTTCAAAGCTAACAGCAAAATAAGCTTTCAGAGAAAATATTCAGTTCACCTGAAACATATGTATCAGTGAATGATAAATTAATCCTCCAGCACCAGCTTCCTCAGTGACATTTGAAACCAGTCAGGTTTTGAACATTTTTTCAAAAGAATGTGTACCACAGCTTTGTTGGCCGAATGAAAAATCACCCTCTTTCTGCTAATATCTTTCTGCTTGCTGTACAAATAGGCATCATATTTCTTCAAACCTCCTACTTCCACTTCCCCAAAACACCCATACATACACTATTTGCAGCATCAGTATGCACACATGAAAATCATCTGAAGATGCCATGTCATCCTGCCCCCTAACTATGTCATTAAACTACAAATATTCTGATTCAAAATCAGCAAAAACCTTTTTCACTTGTTAAATAATGTTAACTCTTCTGTACTTTTCTCTTACACCCCATTTCATATTCACCTAAGACCTAGTGAGTGGCTTACCTGGACCAACTGTAGTGCACTGAAATAACCCAAAGGACTCCGTAATGACCGTAACCCAAGCTTTAATTTTGCCTTACATGCTTCCCTTCTTTGTCTGAAACATATCCAGTTTATCTTTGGATAAAAAAATAAATCCAAAGTCACATCAATCTCTAAACCTAAAAATGTTAGCACCTTCACTGAACCCTCCTGCTTTCCTTTGCTGAGGTCACCCCTAACTCATTTGTTTAGCACCAAGACACTCTGCACACCTTATTAGACTCCTTCACATCCTCCTCCAGCCAACAAGTAGAACATCACCTAAGTAGTATCTTTTGACCAGCTGGACTCCATTCCTACAGCCATTGCAATGCTAAACCAAACTTTTCAAGGGTTGGACAGACTATTGCATAATCCATTGGCATGGTCTTATCATAATTAAAACATACCTTGCAAGTAAATCCCTAACATGGGCCAATTTAGCATTCTAACAGAAATAAATAAAATACCACTTGAGTATCTAACATAACCAGGCAAGAGTCAGCAAAGCCATGTCTTAAATGGGCTGCATGACCCAATGATAAGTACTGCATGCTAGCATCACCCTTATCAGTATGATCATTCACTTAAGAACTCTCCGGAACAAGAGGTGATGAATGAGTATGTATTCCCTGGCTTCTTCTTTGAGTTTATACCCAAAGGAGATACTCTAAACACTGGAAATAGGTACATACTAGAATAGTCAACAACCTGACCCCCCCTTCTTTATCCAGCAAAACCTGGACAGTATCCTACTTGTGTTTGACCGATAGCAAATTAATGCTTACCTGTTCACAGTCCTGACCGACTGAAAACCCCATCCATCCCTTAATTCATTCTTCAGCTACTTCTTTCTTGGGCTATTCTTGCAAGTAAGCAATCACACTGTAAATTCTGTTAGGAAAATACAAAGGCCAGTCTCCAGCTCCAACCTCAAAGGAGTGCCAAGTACCTTGGGCCCCTAGAATGGACTTGGCTTCTCATGAATAGCTCCCCTGACTGACCTACTCTGTTGACCTTTTGAGGGCTCATGGACTCCTGACCTTCTTGCCCTTGATCTTTCTGTCAGCCATTAACTCTGCTATGCAGTCCTCCACAAAGTAAACATCCTTTTGTAAACCTACACATTGTACCACGTTGAATATCTGACACACCTTGCTTCCTATTCCCTACCTCTTCCTGTCCTACCTATACCAAAGCCTCCATCTTATTAGTCATTGTTACTAACCAAGTATACATATGTCTGCATTCCCAATAGAAATACTTTTCCACTGCCTTTAGCTTTCTGGAATGCTGATGATACCATGACGATGCAGTTCCCCCCAAAACACTGTGCCTTTCTTATCATTAAAAGGAAGGCCAACAATGGAAAACCCTGCTTGTGATCTTCCTCCAAAAGCACAGCCAAAAGGTACACAAAACTTAACACCAAGTTGATCCGTGACCAGTTCATGACCTTAGCTGGCTTTCTCTAGCCCACTGAGGCCAAGGCTGCTTTATGGTCCTTAGACACCAGAACTTTGCCTTTTGTAATCTTCGAAGCCCTGTCCATATCAATAAAATCAAAAATACCAATTGACTCACTCCAGAAGATATTCCCTTTCATTACCAGTGGAATATGTGATATGAGAAATGGATCCCTATTCAAATGTCAGCACTTAAAATGCCAATCGCCAACAAACAGAAAAAGAAGAATCAGAAGTCCAGAAGAGCAGATCATGAACATCACTATTCTCCTTCCAGTTTCTTTTTGCAGGGGGGCGAGCCACCCTGCATACCTCGACTGGCATACTTCAGAGAAAAGAGAATATTCTGGGAAATGACAATCTCAGACTTAGTATATGTCAGTTACTTTTGGCCATTCAGTAGCCATGGTAAAGAAGTAACTCCAGCAGGTCATGACATTTCAAATTGTTACCATGAAAAAACACACCTTGGATACCCCCTAGAAAGGATTGCACACAATGCTGTGTAATCACCAGGGTTGACTGACCTAACTCCTCATGGTCAGCTAAACCTGACAGGTCAAAGAGCTGTTGGTTAAAAACTGACCTTCCTTAGGGACCACAAAACTCAATAGTCCTCTCCACTAGGAACCAGACCTACAACACATCTTCCTGAATCTAGCCCTGCTTGGTCATATCAAGACTTAACAGTCCCACACCCTCATCCTACTTGCCTCATCCAAACCTTATAGCAAGCATAACTAATATTCTTTGTTGCCACGTCCACTCCCTGGCTCCCCTTAGCACCTGTTGTGATAAGTAGCTAATCCATAGGTGTCATTGCCACTCCCTCTGGCCCCTTCATAAAATATTTCTGCTGGCAGGTTGGCCTCACTGTCTCTGCACTCGTGTTACTACTACCTGCATGTTTCCTTCTTCATCTCACATATCGCTTGGGCTTTGTGCCTTCAGTCATCTGCTGTTGGTTGAAGACATCCTGAAAAAATGCTGCAGCTTGTTTTCAGTACCATCTCACTCTCCCATAACTGAGATATAGCAAACATTCCGAAGGACAAGAGGAGAAAGAATCTGTCACCATTCTCAATATTACACAAAACCCACCTACACACCCATTGACTACTCAAACCAAACTCCTCCATGGAAACATCCACATTATTTCCTCACTAGCTTCATTCATACAGTTGTTTTATGTAAGTCCATTTTGCTGTCCACACTAGCTGTTACTGTCACAACCCACAAAAGTATTCCTCCTCTACTTGTACAGAACCCACCATTCTCTACCTTTTTATATATATATAACTTCCACCTGCTCACCCCCCTTTTTAGCTCTCCCCTCTCAAAAATTATCCCAAACTTAGCCTTTATTCCTCCCAATCATAATTCTCAACTTTGCCATATATTTTCCCTTTTTGATATTTTTTTAAATACTTCTGTCTCTCAAACCTTTGTGTGCACTGATAAACACATAAGGCTGTGATGACTGTATCCTGCTAAACTGTTCCATTCCAGCTATACTAGTAATGGTCAAGGTACTTACAAAAGTGGGCAAGGCCAACTACACTGGCTCCTATACAGCTTTGCCCTCTACTTTATAGCATACGTCTATATATATATATATATATATATATATATATATATATATATATATATATATATATATATATAATGTGTGTGTATATATAAATATACATATACATATATATATATATATATATATATATATATATATGTATATGTATATATATATATATATATATATATATATATAGATATATATATAGATATAGATAAATATATATATACATATATATTTTGTTGTGTCTTTCGGCTTTTCCCAGTTAGGGGTCGCCACAGCGGAACTCCGGTCCGCTAATGATTGGTAGTTGATTTTTACATGCTTAGTTACCAGCCCTAATGCACAACCTTCAATGACGGTACGCCCATTCACGCATGTCTCCATAAATATATATATATATATATATATATGTATATGTGTATATATATATATATATATATATATATATATATACACTTATTTATTTATTTTTGAATTATCCCTGTCTATCTCCCCTTCATTGCAGCCCTCCTTATTGGCTGGACTGCCACTAAGATGCTAGCAACATACTTCTCATTTTTCACTTATAGACACTCACTATGGGTATCCTTGCCTCCCAGGCATCATAGCATTACGTAGCTGCCCATGACATATAAAATGTGCCCTAGGTTTTGTCTCCTTCCCATTTCTAGATATGTAAATGGCTTCATACTCTACTACCTGTGTCTAAGACCCTGCTACAAGCACAAGACCACTCAGCAACATACCAAATTAGTTTATTCTCTGGTTCTTGTGTTATTTTTCTTATAGGTTCATATGTGTTTACTATACTAATGACCACAGGGTTCCTTTTTAAGCCTACTATGCATCCCAAATCTCTGGCAATTTCTGGTACCCTTGATAAGTGTAAAGAGGAACTTGGGAGGGGAAACATTTACTAGCAGGGGCCTGGGAGATAAACCATTTAAAGGCAGCCTGTGTTAGTTAGACACATACAGTGGATATTAAAAGTGTACACACCCCTGTTAAAATGCCAGGTTTTTGTGATATAAAAATGATACCACAATAAATCATTTCAAAACTTTTTCCACCTTTAATGAGACCTAAAACCTGTACAATTCAGTTGAAAAGCAAAAAAATCTGTTAATGGGAAAAATATAAAAAACAAAAAACTTACAATAAGCTGGTTGCATAAATGTGCACACCCTTAAATGAATACTTTGCTGAGAGTTGCAAATAGAAAGATGTAAAGTCTTTTGGCAGCTCAAACTGAACTCTAACATGCCACCTGGTCTTAATGACCAAATTTATTTAGTCCCTATACTGACAACTAGAGCACAAGTATTATAATTGGAGTTATATAATTGGAAAAAATAATTGGAGTTATATATATATATATTTATGTGTTTTATATTGTATGTAACTTATACGCAGGCTCAAGTTATATGTTTTAATTTTACTACTGTCTTTCTTTAAAAGTAGGTTTTGTGTTACATGACTTAGAGTTTTTAAACAAGGTACAAATTATTGGAATTTGTTCTGAAGAAGTCCCAGTGCTTTGGGGAAGAAAGTGCTAAACATTATGGATCTTTGTTATTTCAATAAATATTTCAACACATTTTCTTGGCTGCTGGTTGCATAATCCAAGCTCTTTTCAATTTACTAGGTATGGTCCCAAACCAATCATGTTCTTGTCCCCCGTATTTCAGCAGGAACAAAACAGAAGCACTAATCCCAAGATTAGAACTGAGAGGCAGAATGGTGGGCCACCAGTAATTGGTGGTCTTGGAATAGATGTTGCAGATTTTAAAATTAAAATGGAAAAATTGGTTACTACACTAAGAGATGCAGTGTGCACTAAGCAGTTAGATTTGAAAGAGGGGGTAACTTAAGCTTTAGCTATCTAAATGAAGAGCCACTAAATTTAAAAGAACAAGATACATTGGAATGGATGGGCACTTTGTATTCTGGTTCTATGGAATCCAGTGGGATGGCCAATAAATTTAAATACTTGAAGGGAGGGAGGTTGACATAGTGGTTAAGGTGTTTACCTTACAGACACAAGGAACAGAGTTTGATTCTTACATGAGTTAATTAGCTAAACTTAAAATCCCCCACAAGGGCAGTTAGCCTTAAACTAAGCTAGGAAAGGAAGTGATTTCACAAATAGCCAGTGAAAGAGGGAGAGGGAAGGAGATATGTGGTCAAATTAACATAAGGTGCAGGTAACTAGAAAGACAAAAAGTTCACAAGAGACACAGATGTGGTCTCTGTCCTAGTTTAAATATGCAATTAAAAGCAGAATACAAGTAAAACACAGTGTAAAGAAAAATAATCACAAAAAAACAAAAAAGAAGTTGTCAATAAAGCAACATAACATACAAGAAAGCAAAAACAAATTAACCTTTCTCTCACAGCAAGCTGTAGCAGAGTCTGGGTGAGCTTTTCTAGTATATCTATGAATCTCCATATAAGCTCATACATCTATATCTGTATCCATGTATGTATCTAGCTAGCTATATATTTTTACAGAACTACCTCTCTACTTGCTGAGTTATAGTAGCCCAGATCACTCAAGCTCATCTGCTTCTCTGTCTCTGCTTCATAGTCACCCTGCCCCCCCCATTGGAACCCTGCTGCCCATTCTCCCATCTCCCTGTTATTAATATATATATATATATATATATATATATATATATATATATATATATATATCCAGTAAAGAGTTATGCCATTTAAGAGTCTCCAGTGTCCCAGAGTAGTGAGGCCAGAATGGATTGGCCCACTCTCTGTGCTGACATCACCCAAAGAGTTTAAGTCCGCAGCTGAAACTGCAGAGTAGAAACATTGCCTGATAGTTGAATAAACAGCCCACAAAAAAGCAAAACAATGAAGAGGAAAAATACTTGAGTAAAAAATCCCATACGCTGAAAAATACAGCATAAATCAAGCGTAGTCCACAAAAATCAAAAGTTGGTTAAAAACTGGTTTATTACTGCAGAGATTAGCGCTTTCGCAAGTAGCTTCTTCAGACCATATACAAACAACAACACTCAGTAGCCATTTAAATACCTAAAAAGGCGGGAAAAATATAATTCTTAAAGGTATATCCATTCATATAACAATATTCAAAGACAGCAATGATTCAAAACATATAAACAACAGTAAAAAACTACAATGATGTGGACTACGCTTGATTTATGCTGTATTTTTCAGCGTATGGGATTTTTTACTCAAGTATTTTTCCTCTTCATTGTTTTGCTCCTTTGTGGACTGTTTATTCATTTAGTTTTTGCTTTTGACACTGGAGCATTAACCCCTAGCGGACGCTTTATTACTTGGATTGCCTGATAGTTGGTATATGCTGCCACATACCACTATTGCTTCCAACTTA
Source organism: Protopterus annectens (assembly GCF_019279795.1). Taxonomy (NCBI): domain Eukaryota; kingdom Metazoa; phylum Chordata; order Ceratodontiformes; family Protopteridae; genus Protopterus; species Protopterus annectens. The sequence continues at coordinate 867,839,666 of NC_056727.1, read as the reverse complement.
AAAGATAGCCTCAGCCAAGGTAAGAAAAAAGAAAAATAGAATCGCTCATTAATGCAGCAGCCACTATGAAAAAATGATTCCTTCTTTTTCTTTTTGTTTCATTTGATTTTTGACTTTTTTATACTAACTAATTGTTCATACACAAGCTTGACCCTACCAGCAGACAAAGAGAGGGGAGAGAGAGAGAGAGAGAATAATCATATTATCACCACTGAAAGTGAAACACCCCCTTGGGACACTCTCCTTGTCAGCCCTCTTACCTAATGTTACTACCACTGAACATCTTTGATTGACCATAACTTTTACCTAACCCCATTGACCCCCTCCAGTGACACTAGTGCATAACTCCCCATCTAATTAAAAACACCACTCCTAGACTAAAATGTAAAGAAAAAGTCCAACTTGCCTCCTAATTGACAAGCCGAATGCTTACCTTGACCACAAGTCCTAACCTAGTGTACCCTGGCACAAAGATCTCTCTTGGGTGCTGATAGACTGTCTGTACTGACAAAATGCCTGCACTATAGAGGATGAATCATACACCATCCTCTCCTTACATACTTCTCCCTCCCTCTATTCTGTAAAATTTTTCCTATCCTACTTCACTTTCTATATGGTTTATCATTGTCTCAAACTCAAAACTAGAGTACTTCTGGGCAGACATTCATAGACAGCAACATCTGCTACAGGCAACAGTTATTATCTCATTAGGAAAATAGTGGATGAAAATACAAACTAAAAGATACCAAGAAAAGGGGCAGCACTGTTACTTATAGAATTGTAGATAAATTTACATACAAGAATTTTATGTTTGCTCATACATGGGAGGAAAATATTACTTATTATTCAAAACATCTAAAATATAGATTATAGTATCAAAAGAATTTGGATTATCAGTAGAAAGCAAACAGAAAATCATCTTAACTTACCTTAACTGAGTTTGTAACTACGAAGCAGTTTGTGTTTTGAATTTGGCTTTTAGATTGTCTGCCACCTTGAAGCCCAGTTGAGAAAAACAGATACTAAATAGAAAATGTCAGTTTTCTCTCATTTGAGTGGGTGCACATGTTAAATGCGTTATATTTACATTCAGCAAACCAAAAAGAATAACATTTCTTTAATCATATCTAAGTTAGAGTTAGGACCTAAATATAGTTTTACTTGGATCTTTGCAATTTTGATTAGAACTATATTTAACAAAACTAAAGCAATACTAATCTTTCTAAAAATTTATATCATATCCATCCAATCTAGAATCTTTATTTAATTTAAAATTCTCTGCAGACTTAGCAGTCTCTTGTAAGGTTTTCAATATTCCTTAATGAAAAGGTGAACATCTCATAAAACTCAAGTATCCATGTGTTTTATCTGACATTTTGTTAATATAGTTGAATCATCATAAATATCTGAAAACATTTTTCTGAAAAACTTAAATTGTGTTTAGATTTTATATATTCCTTTACTTTTACTTGTTATATAAGACTTGATTTTGCATTATTTTACTCATATCTGCCAAATATAGAAAAGGTATCATGATCCATTTACAGTATATAGATGTCATTCTGGTATCCTGGCATCGGCACTGATCTTGTTGTATTAATTTTATTTAGTTGGTATTTTAAATTTGGAACAAAGCTTGCTTTTTTTTTTAATTTGGACTGCAAAATGTCAACACAATGCCTAAGGGACTAAGCTACTGAAATGTTCTAGTGGAGTTGCAGATTTCCAGCATTGAAGTATATAAATCAACATTTTAATAATAATAAAAATGTTCAGAAGTAAATTGCATGCTGAAAGACTGCATTTTCAGGATGAGTGACCATAGTAAAAGTATACTGAAGATTTTGGCCTCAGCAGTTTATAGATGTTTTCCAAATCATTTAGCTGTGATAAATATTTTAGCATCACTGATATGGTTTCCATCCCTGTTGACTGTGATCGAAGCCATTACCCATCCATTCATGCCTGTGCTTCCAGCTCTGCTGTGATGGAAGGAGTGACCAATGCGTGTATGTATCTTCTTCCATCACTGATTCCTATTGCATGCAAGTCAATGCCCTTTTCCAAGTTTACCATAGTTTCCAGGAAGTTGTTGTCACAGGAAAACCCTGCCTTTCTATAAATAGTCACTGAATGCTGACAAGGTTAGCAAGAAAAATAAAGAAAATAAGGATGTTAGGAATGGCACTGCCCAAATAATCTGACCCCTATGAAATATAATGTGATGTGAAGTCTACATTTCCTGCAGCTGTATTAAAATTGTTACAGTACAGAGAATGTACCTTCCTAGATAACATTTCACGAATGATAGAGAAAGGGTAGGTATCAGTTGGCAAAATATTGTTGTGAATATGTGCTTGGAGTATGGAGGGGAAATATGGTATACATTTTGTACAAAAAAAAAAAACAATATATATATATTATTATATATATATAGATTCACTAGACAATCTCGAAATACTGAAATATCGAATTTCAGTATTTTGGGACTGAATAGCCGAAATCCCACAACCGTAAAAACCACAATCGCGACCATACACACACACACCAGCACACAAACACACATACACCTAACTACACTGCAACAAACACAACATAACACACAAACACACCTACCTTACCTATAAGTTGCGGCCCCCACCCCCCCACTTATATATACTAACTGCGAGGTTGCACTAAACACACAAATGCACAATAAACAAAACACACAAAAATACCACTACACACACACACACACACACACACACACACTAAAATTTCTACCCAATACCCTTACATAGACACCACTTACCTGAATCCCTAGCTTAATCCACAAACCACACCACAAGTCATAAATATGACACCACGACAGCAGATCCGACATTTCCGCATTTGACAAAGTGCAGTTTCGCGTAACTGCACTTTCAACTATTCAGTCTCAAAATACTGAAATTCGACATTTCAGTATTTCGAGATTGTCAGCTATATATATATATATATATATATATATATATATATATATATATATATATATATATGTATATAGATTCACTTTGAATCATTGAATGTTCAGAACATCGGCGTTCTGATCATCGAGACCAGAACCTCGATGTTCAGAACATCGAAGGTTCAAAATGAACCACACAAACACCAAAACACTTACAAAACTATGTTATACAGGGGTCTTCGCCCCCCTGCACCCCCCACACCCCCCTACTTTAATATTCCAAATCCGAGATCGCACTACAGCGGGGTAAGGGAAATCTCCCATTTACCGCTATATGCGGTAGCACTAAACGGGAAATTTCCTGTACCCTACCTGCAATGCCAACACTCAGATGGCACACACACACAACATGCAGGGCACCTTGCTGCCCCCTATGAACACCCAAAATTCTACAGTTTCACTTACCTGGCACTTCCACTTTAAACCTTCGATGTTCTGAACATTCAATGATTTAAAGTGGAACCATATATACATTATATATATACATATATATATATATATATATATATATATATATATATATTTATATTATATATATATATATATATATATGAATGTATTTTTATGTTTTTATATATATATATATATATATATATATATATATAGAGAGAGAGAGAGAGAGAGATTCTGTATTAAGACTTCCAAAAAATGTTTTCCAGTCTGTTGGACAAATTCCAAATTTTCTCATGACAACATAGAGAACATCATTCTTAAGCTATAAATCAAGATTTTACTTTGTTACAAGTCTTCAAAGAACATGCAGTTTTCACAGAGCTACCCTGCTTTTAAATCCAAGTTGCAGAACTGTCTCTGTTAATCTATGTTTGAAACCATGATATAGTAGTTTCCAGCTGGTTCAGTGCTAAGACCACTTTAGGCTGCTATAACTGTCACATTGCAATCAGTATCTTAAACAAGTCATAATACTAAACACTCCAGCAGTTCAGGAACTATATAGCAGTGCTCACAAACAAATTGTTGTCCTCTCTTGCACTAATTTCTACAAATTTTCAAATACAAATTACATCACAGGTTTTGTCTTCCTACATCTAATATGTGCTAGCAAGAGGTCAAGTTTCAGATGCAAGTAAATCGGGACCGCTGCATTCTAGAGCTGCAAAGTGTACCAGGTGGTTTTGAAATCAGATTTTAAGATTCACTTATTCAGTTGCATAATATAACCGTAAAGCAGAGATGTTAAAAGAGTTAGCTGTACATTTTATTCAAAAGAATTCACAAATGTTAGATTATGCATTGGTACTCCTGATGAATACGTACTACTTTGGGAGGTTTCAGTATTCTGGCATATACGTCTAACAGTTTTTGATTATGGAAACAGTTACTTTTTCTTCCTATGGATGACCCACAGCACCAAAACTGAATTCACAATTAAGAATGGACCTGCATAATTGCATTTGAAAGTTCTAGAGGTACTGTCCTATGATGGCTCCCGCCATCATCTTTCTATACCAGCTTTATATATTCAAAGGCCCCAGATAGGCCAGATTCTGTCATGGCAAACAATGAAGAATAACCTGCAGCAAGCTGTTAATGAATATCAGTGCTCTGAAATGGCTATGGCATAAATTTTACCAACATCATTTGAGTGTTTCTAGCAACTCCCTAATGGAACTCTAATTTTCTAAGATGGATAACTATTTCTAAAGCTATATCCCAACATTCATTTCTGTAAAAGATTTGTCATACCTATGTCCACTAATATGACTTCAGGATTACAAAATAATGCTTTTGTCAATGCATGTTGCAAATCTTTCATCTCTCATTTTACAAACACTGTATGTGACAGTCTCTCAGAATGACAAATTATGTTTTTCACTTACTCTTTTCAATCACATTTGAATCGTCTTTTATTAGAACATTTATCTTTGGCATAGAATACAGTATTAAATCAATAATGTTGGCAGTTTATTCAACTCATTCAAAACTAGTGGATGTTAATAAACCATTCTGTTTGCCTTAAGTGACATTGTGTCTTTGCACTAAAAGTTGTTTCAGCAAATAACAAGTGCCGCTGTGTATCCAGCATTAACATTTTTACATTGGTGAAAGTATTGGGAAATTCTTCTAGCAGTGTCCTTTATGGATAGCCTCAGAAGAAATACTTCTAATCTGTCTGTAGTGTTTGTGAAATCCTTATAGGTACGATGGAAAGGATTATTTTTTTCATAAGTATCAGCTTAATTGATTGAAGTTTTGTTTATACACAAACACCAGTAGAATTTTTGCAGCTGTATTTTTTAGGATAAAATATTGTTGCGTACAATTGGATATCTGGAAAAAAGTTTGTCTCTGAAGAGACACTGATGTATACATCAAAAGGAACTGTATAGGTGCACACTAGTGTGTGAGTGTGTGTGTGTGTGTGTGTGTGTGTGTGTGTGTGTGTGTGTGTGTGTGTGTGTGTTTGCGTAAGCACGTGCGTGTGTGTGTGTGCATGTGTGAGTACATATGTGTGTGCATGTGTGTGTGTGTGTGTGTGTGCACTTGCGTGTGCATGTGTGTGTGTCTGTCTGTACTTGCTTACTCATGCTTCACTCAGTTAAGGGAATATTGAATTTAACTTATTCATTATAAGTAAATCAGCTTGAAGCTACTCAAAAGAAAGAGAAGAAGAAACAGACAAGCAGAGATTTAGAAAGGTAATATAATAATAACGTGTATCAATAAAATGAGCAACAGATTCTGTCAGAAAACTCTAGAAGCAAAAAATAAACTTTTTTAATTAGATAATTTTTATTGGTAGAATATGAGCTATTCTTGTAGTAGTGCATGCTTTATAGGTAAGGGAAGAAGAAAGGCAAGATGGCAAATGTTCTCCATGAATTCACTTAATGCAGACATTTATTTAGCCTCAAGATAGTCTGTAAAGGCAGGCAAAGATTCAGGAGGTACTTTGCAGTAAAAGGAAATGCTCATGAGGCAGTCAGTCCCTGTTTTGGCTGTTTGCCTTGTAGCTGGATTGTGCAGGCTTTTGGGCAGGCAGATATGTAGTGTGGAACTACTTTTATAGTTAAGTAAATGGATTCACTATGTACTTTACAGGCAGGTATTCAGTAGATTACTGTTTTTTCATAGATATTGATTATCTAGGTCATGTACTTCTAGAACATGTAAATGCAGATAAAATGACATTCTCATGAATTTCAATAAAAGAAAACTCTTCTTCCCACATTGCTGCCCAAATAGAGATATCTATACTTACAAGAAAGCAAATCTGCTTTGCAGACTCGTCTTGGTGTGTACTTCAAACTCTGCTTAATGCAATACTTTCCAGATTCTCATAGTGGTGGTCTGCAAACTTCTGCATGTAACCCATGGCTACATGATGATGTAGAGAGTTTATTCTTCTAAGCAATAAGTAAACAAGTACATTTTACAGCAAAATGTAAAATAATATTTTACATTTTGCTGTAAAATATCTTGTGTGTTGTTGTAGTTCCTTTATACAAAAGTACTAAAGATCACAAACTATTATCACATCAGTGATGGCACATCTCTCACTCCTGTAACACCATAGCTGTCAACATCTTAGCACAAAAAATCGGAACAAAACCAAAAATAATGGGGGGAACAATGCCCCAAAAATAGGTAAACATTTTAAAAGTTGCTCTTATAAACTTAGAAAGATACTAGAATGAAAGGTTTTGTGTTGCCATGCACTTTCTGAATGATATGAAGTCTGAAACTCAAATGTCTGTCATTATTTAATGAATTCAGTCTTCACTAATTTGCCATAAAAATACATAAAAAAAATCAAAAATTTTCTGATGGCCAGACCAAAAATATGAGGCAAAAATCTAGACATTCTGCAGAAATCTGGACAGTTGAGAGCTATGTGTAGCACTAAAGTTAGTAGTTTCCATTTGAATCCTTCTTTTGCAAAGTCTATTAAAGTTTAGACTGCAGATTCTCTTAGAGTGTCACAATGATGGCCCCTATGAAAAATGATTTTTCCTCCTGTCATACTATAATCTATGTATGTATGTATGTATGTATGTATGTAATGAGGTCCAAGGAGTTGTGCATGCCCAGGGGTGTTGTGAAACAAGCCTGAATAAATCCACATTTTGACTCGTTCACTTGACAGAACTGAGCTTTGGCTTTGTATAGCAGTAGCTGCTGTTTTCAAAAATGGAATGTGTAACAGCCACAGCAATTTGACAGAACATTCCCTTTGATGACTACGTTGAGAATTTCAGAAAAATACACCACTTTTAAAGTACAATAAAAAACACGTGATTACCATACATAAAATACTAAGCATAACATTCAGATTACAAGAAGTAAAGGTGACCATCTTAAACTTGCAGTAAGGCACTTGGGAGTTTGAGGGACATGAATGCTACAAATATTATGGATTTTAATGTATTTGTCTTTGGTATTGTTTCTTGTAGCATGTAATGGGGTCATGGAAGTGTAGTAATACCTTTTCCTCTGGAACAATCCTAGGCAGTTGACCACATGGGCAACTTGAAGTCTAATAATGTACACATTTAATTAGATACACTTGAAAGTCCTATACACCCCTTTTGAGTACTTAAATGTGCCCACTTCACAAATCAGGCAGGCTTGTGCATGTTAACCCTAGTGTTAGTTTTGTGTCTGCTGTCCAGTCATAAAGACTAGATTTTAAGGCAGACAGAGCATTGCTTTCCTTGACCTGTGCTGTTCACTTATTCTAACCTACCCTATAGACTAGGACTATATTGAGTTAGAAACCTTCCTCTAGTTTTGTTTATTTGTTGGTCTGACTACAGGTATCCTGCAGAGTCACTGGTTTTGTATAAAAATAAGAGGACAAACAGGACTGACTCTTTCGTAGTTCAAACACTGAGACATAAATTACCTCAGAGCAGCCAGTAAGCTAGTGAATATTAAAAGAGTTCTGATAATCTACCAGAAACATTGAATGATTTAAGGCCTTTTATTTTTTGGTTAATAATCATTGGGACCTTTCCAGGTGGGTAACATGTCTGGATTTGCACATGCAAAAGGGGGCACTGTATTCAACGATGGGTCTCGTAAGAGAAGAATACAGTGATAAGAATACTTATTTTGATTTTGAAGGCACTCCCTTTGAAATTAATTGGGTCATGATGAAGGATTTCCGAACTAAGGTGGAAAAATGATGATTGAATAAGACAGGGTTTTCCACTAAAGTACCCAGGTCTTTTAGGACCATATTTGTTTGAAGTGGAGTATCATTTATAAGGTATCGGGTGGGGGGGCTTTTTTTATTACTGAATATTACCGTGCTTTGCCTTATCCATTTAGCTTTAGACCATTTTCAGTGCAGCAGGTATGTGCACACTTAAGCCCTTTTTGTTGCAGATTAGTATCAGTGAGTGACATGCAGTACCTGTAACGAGTGGGAATGTTATTTTATTGGCAGCTTTCTTTTAGTGGGACAGTAGCCTAGACTATTAATTTTAAAAAGTAGTGAGCTGAAAAGAAATGAGGCGCTATCTGTTATAGGAAGTAGTTTTCCTTATTTTATAAGATAACAATAACGTGCATGTGAGTTGCAGTTAGTGCAAGTCTAACGATTTTTTGTGTGTGTATTATATGCTGATTGTAGAGTAATTATGGATGAACAGTATTCTGTTCCTGGAAGAAGGACATTCTTAGCTATGGTTATTCTAGATGCAGGGGTCAGTCAGTGAGTAAGGTTATAACAAAGCTTGAGTTGAGTCAGGACATTTTGTGTGCTAACATCCATATAAAAGTGAACAATAACCACTGGTTGAGTGCTAACCCAAAGTTTTTCCATACAGTAACATTTGGAATATAAATATAAGAAGCTGACAGGATGAGTCTTTGGGTTGACATGAATACTTTTTGACTCGGTTGGGGTCAGTCATCAGCATACTGAAGAGTAACTGTTCATAACAATACAGGGAAACTATTTTGTGTTTTATAGATTCATAGGTAGGTACTAGGCTATCGGCCCAAGGGCCTACGTAAGCCTAGCCAGCAAGGTATATTATATTGTAATTTTGAGTGAAATAGCAGGTTGTTAAATCGCATCTAGGTAATAAAGGTAATTAGTTAAATCAGTCATGGTGAGAGATAAAATTAGTGTCCAGTATCTAAAATTTGCAGGTTTGCGTTACTTTTGCAGAATACAGATTTTTAAAATGCATTTGGAATGTTCCACTTGATAGTTCATTTCAAAACCATTTTATTGAGTTTTCACCAAAACTGAGCATTCTAAGTTGGTGCAATGCAATGCTATGGTCAACAGTCTCAAATGTTTGCCTCATGTTTACAAATATTCTGACAATTATAAGGCTGTCATTAGTGTTACAAATACATTTTGTCAGTTATAGTAGTTAAGTTGTCATAGTAAAGGCATTATGGAATCCATGCTGACAGCTGGATAGTAGTCCATAGTTGTATGTGTAACTGAATATTTCCTGGTATGTAAGTTTCTCAAAAATGTTAACAATAGGACAAATATAAGATACAGGGTGGTAGACTTTTAGTAGTGAAGTTGCAGCAGCCTTTGGAAGGGGAATGATGATCGAATGCTTAAATTATGTTAGCATGATACCCGTGGTTAAACATAATCCATTTAAGCTTTTCATGAGATTTTTTTTTTAAGTTTCACTGGTGGAGATTTCTGTAAACCAGGAGGTTACAGAGTACTCGGCTAATGAATAGAACCTTTTGATCTCAACAGTGGGAGTCATTTGTCCTGTTGATTGTTAATTGTGTAGCTATGGTTTATACGGAGGAAGTTAATAACTACTTATAGGCTTCAGTAAAGTCAAAGTTAGTCATAGTGTTTGCTGCTGTTATTGAAGTAACCACAGGTTTCAGGTTAGCTAGCATTTTTATTTCATTATATAATAATTTGGGTTGACTAGTTGCTTCCTTTTGTTTTTCCCTTCAGTAGTGTGTATTCTAGTTGTTTTTCTTCTGGTAAGGTATGCCTGATGAAGTTGCTTATTTTTCTCTGCTAAATGAAGAAGCCCTTTGAATGAGCTCATATTCAAGTGATCCCATTATGAACTGTGATTACAGCAATATATTTACTATAATTGCTGCCTTAAGGTAAATATTGGGATGCTTAAGATTCTATGTGCATGACATCATCTTGTAGCAAAATGGTTATCTTCTTCATGTATAATTTTATCTTATGGTTATGTCTGTGTTCACGTGACATTTAGAGCTATAGGCATGAATATAGTCTAGAGCTGTGTTCTTTCAGGAAAGTCAAAGATGAAGCATTGCAATGGGATTTCTACCTGTATGAAAACAAATTAAGGCTTTATATACATAATCACTTTTACTACTCGGAGATTGGATGTAAGAAGGCAGTATCACTGACCTTTGTTATCATTACTGTAACAAACTGAGATATATACCTGCAGTGTTAAGGGGTGACTTTACATTCCAGCCTGCCTCAGTAACCAGCAAGCTTTTAAATCATATTAGTATGTGGAATGAGTCCTATTAATGGCAGAATACCACACCAGCTTCCTCCAGATGTCATTGCAGACTACTAACTATTAATAAATGTGCTTCATGGACTTAGTTTGTGCTCCACATACTGGTATCAGTGAGGTCATGAAGACAACATCTGCTGTACAACTAATAAACTGTGGGTATGCTTGTGGAACCTTTTAGGGCTCGAGGTTTTCTGATGGATCATAAAATCCTCTTTGTATATTAGGACATTTTCTTTAACTGAGTTCTGATGACTCCTTTGCTTAAGAAGCCACGTTTGGCTTAGATGAACTTGTTTTTTCCCACTTGATGTGCGTTCACATTCTGGGCTGACACTGACATTGGTCCAGTGTGATCAATGCTCTGCCTGTTCAACAAATTATACAAATAAATAAATGAAGGGTCATCCTTTAGCTTGCCTTGCATTCACAGGACATGAGTTAAAGACTGTTTTAAACCCTCAGTAGGTGGCACATTTATCAGCTAATGCTATTCCCCATTTTCTTCAGTGCTTAGGCTATTTCATGTTACTGTGACATGATAGGTGAGGGTCGCTAATGATCTCCTTGTGACAACAGACTATCTCTACATTCTGCCTTGTTCTTCATCTTTGAGCTTGTCTTTCTGTCTTCATACAGTGGCTAATAAAATCTTCCTTGACTGGTTGAATATCCACTGTAGCTTAACATGTACAGCATTTAGATAGTTCTGTTCTTACCTCTGTGATTGCGGTCATATAAAAAAAAAGATTTGTTGTAAATAGTTCTGAATTTTGCAGCGACCAAATGACTGCTACTTCTAGTGTACATATTGTTACCCTTTTCAGAATGACACTGGGTGCAGATTCAGTGGTAAATCACTTTCCAGGTATTGAATTAAAGAATTCAGCTATGCATTTCCGCAAATACAGGGTACCTTAAGGAACTGTGTTTAATATAACCTTTAAGATTAGACAGCAACGGGCTCCTTCTGATTTGTGTTGTTCATTGTAGTACTTCAGGTATACACTTCTTTGCTTTGTGTCTCTTATCAAGCAGAATATATGACCTCAGTTGCTTAGAGGTGAAGTTGTAACTCTTTTTGAAGCAGAAATCAAAAACAAACATATTTTAGCAAACATTCTCAAACAGGTTTTAAAAAATTTAAGTATATTGCATTTACTTCTTTGCTAGTTATTACAATTATAGCTTAGTCATGAAACAGTTAAGTCAGCTTAATTGTATATCTCTTGATAGAAGTACAAGTCAGGTATATTAATACTGAAGTGCCTCTTGTTCTGAGATGATACCTGTGGCTTGTGTTCAGCCCGCTTTAGTCAGTTTTATTCACCTTAGTCACCTTTCATCAGCACGACATCATGTCGTTAAGTGCTCTGCTATATAGAGCACAGTGACTGGTCCAGTTCGTAAGTCCTGATACTCTTCTCATAGCTGAATGCATCAAACACTCACCTAAGCTGAAAGAGACCACAATATTCATTCTGAGTTTTAAGTAAAGTCTGTACTTCTCCCCAAGGCTGAAGTGTGAAAAATGTATATAATTACAGAAAACAGACTACCCAAGATATCCAGCACAGATTTTGAGCCAGTACCTATAATGTGCCAAAAGAAAACTGGTGTTACACATTGCTAAACATAGTACCAATAATATGCCATATCAGTAACATAATTATGTGTTTGGAGAGTCTCTTTAGTAGCAGATGGAGTAATCAGCATGGTTCTTCTGTAACCATGCATTATCATCTAAAATAAAAGGAAAGTCATGTCTGAGTTATGTTAAAATTCCCTTTTTGGATCACTCATCTACAAGATTAGATATCATTACGAGATTATGATAACATAACAATCATGTACTTAATATAGTCCACTACCATATAGGCAAATACCTGCTCTCTAATTAATTCAGTAAGGGCTCACAAAGTGCACAAACTTTAGGGGTAATGGAAGCATCCCTGCTGACTGCCTCAATGTGTTTTGTATAGCACTTTGAACATATTATAAATTAATAACTGTCTCTTTCGACTCACATCAAACAATCTACTAATTTATCTCACATGATTGATGGGTATCAATGCTTATTATTGCTTCAGGGTATTTTGCTTTTCTTGATATTATATGCATTTGTTGACTTCACTTTTCTACCAGAAATAAACTGCACTTGATTTCTGAGGAGACCACTGGAAGTACACAATTAAATCATTTAGACAATACTGTTAAATGTATTTCATAGTCAAAACTGCACTTTGAACTAGGTTAGATTAACCTGGTTCCAATGGCTCTTCCTTATTCATAAAGAATTGGCCAAGTCTGTGCACTCTCAAGGTGGATCCTGCCAACACCTGAACAGTGTTATCACGATAAGTTCTGCTACATCTACTCTCTGCTTGGCCTTTTCTGAGACAAACCCAAGGTCACAGAGTAAAACACAGTGCCAAGAAATGCATTGTAGTGCCTTTTGGGAAAACTGTCACCCAGGCTAATTACTCCATTGATAAGACAACCTTAAAGACTGACCCTCTAGTCAGGGATTTGGGAACATATATAGACAGAAACCTGCCCTTTAACCAATATGTGGCCAAGGTAGTAAGAAAATCATGTTACGTCCCTCAACTTATTAGTAAGTGCAATGGCATCCAGGTCAAGGGAAGTTATAGTGTCACTTTATTTGGCGCTTATGAAACCCACCATTGATTATAAGGCCCCTTTTTGCATGTACTTGAGCAAACATATGCAACAGCTGGAATGCCCACATACCAGAAGAATCCAAGGTTAAAACACATTGTCCTATATGGATCGCCTTAAAGCCATCTCTCTGTAGTTGGTCTCCTACAGGTTACTGAGAGGTGATTTATGCCAGGCATATAAGGCATCCAGGGATTCAGCAATGATGGGCATTTTGCATATCCACAAAATGAGCAGTATCAGAACCACTAGATCCAAGATTTAAATGTTGCTTGTGGCATAAATAAGACATGTTAATGAGACAGATGTATGTCTCAGAGGATTCCCATGCTCTGCAACAGGCTCCCTGTTCATGTGAAACAGATCCCATCCTGAACCCTATTTAAGTGTAACCTTGACCAGTGGATGAGAAATTTGGGCCCCATACCTTTGATAGACGAAGACAATAATGTCCAAATTGACATATCTCCCATATATCCTCTTGAAACTTCCTTACCAACATAGCCCCTTAATAAATGTCCATGATACAAAGGTGAACAAATGTGTTGGGTTGTACAGCAATGCCTGTAAAGGCCCTGGTGGTCGTTAGCCTCGTATATACCTATGAACAAATGAACTCATCCCCACCTTAGTCTTTTCTACTTCTTTAGAAGCAAACTACCCCCAGTCGTTTTAGGGTGTCTTGCTGCAAGAAACAAGTCTTGATTAAGATCCTTATCAAATACAAATTCAAACAACATACATAGACTACTTGCTGATGAAACAATTTTTTTCATCCCTTACTGCTTCATCCTTTTCAACCATCCTACTGCCCTTGCCCGTTACCAGGTCTACCTGCTCTCCCTACTCCCCCACTGGTCACTTTTTCTCCAAGAGAGCAGATGGCAATGTGGGCCTTATGGGCAACTTGAGGACTTGTGCCTTCAACTGCTTTTGCTGATGAAGGGGTTTAGGCTATGAACAACCATTGCTTCCCTATCCCCTCCCTTGCATTTTTCAATGTACCCTCTGTAATAGATCACACCTCCCTTTATGGAGTGTCTTTGACCACATTCCCTGCCAGTTCCTCAGATGACTGGTCACTAATCAAATTTGGGTTGCCTGAGCCGTTGTTAGGGCTTCATCCATCTACATCATGGTGATGGCTTAATTAGAAGGAAAACCTTTTCATTTGTAGGAAAATCCCAAAAACAACATGTGTTTCTTCTGTCTGTTGCTATCTATGCCAACGTGTGCTCTCAACAATAGCAGAGCTTTTTAGTGTCTGTGCTTGTATTCACTGTCTTGTTTACTTCTCTGTCTGTTGTAAGGCCACATATGACACTGGTTTCCTTTTGCAATACATCTGGCTACTTTTTTTGAATCTCTTGAAATGTACTTTCTGTTATTTAATTCCATGTTCTTATATGACCCAGTTGGCTTTCTGACTCTGTTTTTGTTTCCTGCATTTTATGTACTCTGTCTGTAACTGATGCATTGATGGAGTCATTCAGTACAGCCTATGAAACCCCCTGCACTGTTTTTTTAATAGCATCCCCATCAACCGGGTTAGCTGCCTTTAAATCAAGTCGGCTTCCAGAATTATTTTTCTATTCTCTGGATTAAATATAGTAAGGGGTCAATTTATTGGCAAAAATCAGGAGTTCTCTGAAGAGGGCCACTGACCATTTTATTTTCTCTGCTTGCGTAGAGTAAGAAAAAGGTAATCCAACTTCAAACCAGCATTTCCAGTGGGAACCAAAAACTATTAAGTACTTTTTTCCTGGATGTGTACCTATTACTTCTATCTACTTTGAGGTTCCCATCCCGACATAAAATGGCATAGCCCACTGTTTTACCCAGATGGATCTATAAGGGACTGTAATATATGTTCTGGTGCCTGCCATTATTAGTTAGTTCTCTGTGTTCTATATATTATATTTCCTTGGCTTCTGTTTCTAGTTGACAACTGAGTCTCCCCAAGGGTGCATTATAGACAGATCTAGGTTCCCAGAGGTGATAAACCTTTAGCTATTCCCTTTCCAAGAGGTGAGATTCTGTGCAGTGGAAGTGGTGCTGTCATTCAGACAAGAGATTAGAGCTTTGGTTTATACTGCAACATTCTCCATGTATACCTGAAATGACCTAAAGAATGAGTATATGTTTACAAGGGGTGGGTGGAGTTACCCACATTCCTTAAATGAGATAACCCTCAAAGCCTCTTTCTTGCAACAAGTGCATTTCTATGTTCACTGGTCTCTATCAAAAAGTTTGGCATGGAGTCTGCACTCTCAGCTTGCACACCCAAATCCTCAGCCCTGAGAATGTGTTGAGCAGACAGAACCTCTTCATTCGACCTTTTTTTTTTTCTATTGGTGTTGTAGTTGTCAGGCTCTAGTATCAAATCTGGGTCATTTGAGTCTTACTGGACTGGCATCTGCTAGTTACTTTTATGCCATGTATACTTACGGCTAGATATATCACCAGAGTTTTAAGACTCTGGTGACTCGGTATCTTTTTTTATTGCATCATACATACAGAATATTTCTTCTACTTTTATCCTTCTGGTAAATGGTTACTCCTGTTATCAACGTCTCTTTATAGGCTGCAACCATTCTGAGCAATAAAGCCTACTAGAAAGTCAATGTACTTCTTATGTAGAAATTTGTTCCTGTTAGAAAAAAATATTAGGGAATTTGCTTTGCAGCAATTTTTGAATCTTGGTGCTTTTAAAAAGAGAAGTTGCACAACATAAATGCAAACAATATTTTACAATTTCTAGCAGCCTAACTTCATAAAAACACAGCCATCCATTGTAATATAACAAGAAAATAAATTGCTGTTATCTCCCAAAGCATGGTTACACTATGCCCAGCTACTTACCTCACTCATAAAGTCAGTTTCCCTTAGGATTATTAACACTTTACCCGTAGCACAGATTAAATTTCAGTTAAAGTAATGACAACGTTTTGTTTAGATGAATGTTTGAAATAATTGTTTGACAATGGTAGCCCATTCATCTCATTGTCCAAAAAGATCATTCAGTTGTGTTCTCTTCGGAAAAGATGCTCCATAACCATTTGGTTCATTCTTTACTACACATGAAAATTAGACCCACACACCTAGGCTACCTGTTGTTGACAAGAAAAGATGCATCTAGTTTATATGCAGTACCCTGGCAGTACTTGGCAGTTTCATTAACGTAACAAACTAGATGGTATAATACCAAATAAGGCACAAAGCTGCTGCAATGTTTGATACAGTCATATAGTCCTTCAAGAATTGTTGAAACTGAAGTACTCTTTGTCACCTTATACAAAGGTTCAGTACCGCTACTTGAAGTAGGAGTTAACAGTCTCAGGCCAAAGTTGTTTGTTAATATAAGAGCCCACAGAAAATGTCTGGAATGCACATATTTTTGCATGGCTGTATTATGGTTCTACTTTATTATAATCAGTACCAAAGGGCTACAGGATGTGCCATAAACTGAAAATCAAGATGTATCACTGGTACTTTAAATGGGAACAGCTACTTCTGGTATTTTCAGGAACTCATTTACTGATCTCATTGATTTCACTGTCATTATATCTAACA
Source organism: Protopterus annectens (assembly GCF_019279795.1). Classification (NCBI taxonomy): domain Eukaryota; kingdom Metazoa; phylum Chordata; order Ceratodontiformes; family Protopteridae; genus Protopterus; species Protopterus annectens. Next base: position 867,822,953 of record NC_056727.1, on the reverse strand, counting down.
GCATTCGGAAAGGATACCTTAATATTATATCTTCACTTACACTAACCCTCTCTTATTAAGTATATCATCTTCCACAGTTCTTTACCAGTTAGCCTCTTCACATACATTTGCTACAATACTAGATTTGCCCACTAGATGGCACCCTTCTCCTATCCATTATTCACTGCCTCTCTCTCTCTGTTTTGCCTCTGTAACGTCACTATATTTCTTACTTATTATCTTTCTTCATCTCATCCTATCCATTTTTCACTGCCTCCCTCCCTGTTTTACCTCTGTAACTTCAGTATATTCCTTAAGTTCTTGACCTGCTCCTCCTCTTACTCACCTTGTGCTGAAACAGTATCTACCCTCCTGTATATTATGTTTGTTAGACTCCTGTAGTATTTCAGACCTTTCCCACTGACATCCTACCTTACTTAACTCTAGCTACCTGAATTTCTGATAGTTTCTTTTCCAGCTTCTCCTTCAATTATCTCAACCCGCTCCGTTCACCCCATGGGCTCACTCTGCTCCCCTACCCCCAAATTCCACCCACCCCCAGTGGTCCTACTCTTATACCTATCAAACCACATCCCTTCTCCATTCCACCAATCACCATCACAGTTCCATTAAACAATCTTCTCTATTTTCCCACCTTTCTTCCACCACTTCCTATCTCTCCCACCACACCCTTTTGCCTTTCCTTACCACACCTACTTTACCTCTGTACCTATAGTAATAATTTATATCTACCATGGCAATGAATAAACCCTCCACCCTAGTCCTCTTACAGAAGCTACTCATACTCACACTTCTACCTCCTTTAACTCTAGCATACCTGCTAACCTCCTATGAGCACCCACTATATTCACACTTTCTCTACCCTACTAAACAATCTACCTCTTCTTCACTAGCCTCTCACACTGACCATTTCAACATTACTTCCACACACAGCTATCTACTACCTAAATACTATTGGACAGCCCACATTAGGTATAACTTCCCTAATAACAGGAGATATCCATTTCTTCTCAGTAAATATACTAATACTAGATATCTAACACTACTCCTCTCCCTAAAGGATGGAGATAGTCACCCAAACCCTGGTTCTAACACCTCTACTACCACTCAACTCATCAACCGATACCCCTCTGCCATCCACCTACTTAAAAAAACACCCAACTCACTCTTAATAGCTCACCTCAACATACGTAGCATTAATAATAAAATAACACAACTCCATGCTCTCTTGGAACTCTACTCCTTTGATATTATTTATCTAACAGAAACTTGGTAAAAACTTGTAACTAAAGACAATGAAGTTATCCCACCTTGTTACAACATCTTACGTCTTGACCGTGTAGCTAAGAAAGGTGGTGGAGTAGCAGTTTTATTCAAATCTGATTTTCAAATAACCAACTTCAACCAAAAACCTCCTCAGGACTCTAATGCTGAGATACTTATTACCAAGCTTCAACTAAACTCAGTCAAATCTATCTATATTATCTGCATCTATGTTCCTCCAGGCAATAACAATACTGCCATCGAAAACATCCTTTGCTGGTTATCTGAAAACCTTCCCCAAGAAACCATAATCTTAGGTGATTTTAACATTGATTGGAAATGTTGCAACAACAACTACCCTACTAGCCATATTAATCTCTATGGGTTTACCCAAACTATTACCTCCCCTACTAGAATAAACAAGACTAATAAGAAAGAAAGCACCTTAGATTAGATACTCATTAATAATCAACCCCAGACCTATGAATCAGGAACCATCTCTGATGACGTAAGCGACCACTCACTAACCTACATTATCAGGCTCAAAACCAATCCACCCATTCAACCCATATTTAGGACAATTAGAACCAAGAAAAACTTCAACTTGGATCTATTCCTAAGTGAACTTGGAGCATGTAATTGGTTCCCCTTAAAACACCTTTCTCTAGACGAAGCTTTTGATTACTTTAATGCTAATTTTCTAGCCATACTCAACTACCATGCTCCTACCCGCTCTATTAGGATAAGAACTAAATCCGCTCCTTGGCTTTCTAAGGAAACTAAGCAAAAAATCCTTCTCAGAAATAAATACTGGAATAAATCATGCTTAACTAAAAACCCTGCTGACCTTCAAAACTACAAACAACTGAAAAATGAAACAAAAAAAGCTATACTGTCCAATAAACAAAACTATTACCTTCAATCACAACAGACCCACTATAATAAACCGCAAAAGTTCTGGGCAAGTATTAATCAATTATTACATCCCGGTCAATCTATCACACCTAACCCACAAGGCACTGACAAGGACAATCCCAAACAAACTGCTAATTTTATTTATTTATTTTTTATTTAACATTTGTTGACCGGGAAAGTCTGACTAGGTTCCACAGATCCTGTTTTCAGTGGAGGCCCGGGGAGAAATGCTCCAGAAGCATGTTTTTTAGTAGTTAATGCCTTTAATACCTTTTTCACCAAAGCAATTCAAACTCTTGCCAGTCAGCTCTCTCCTCAAAACATAACTATATCTAATTCTGACTCTAACCCACCACCTCCATTTCTCTTCCAACCTGTCCCAACAGCATTTATTCTTACCCTTATCCAAAAACTCAAACCATGCACTCCCTCTGCAAACCAACTACCTGCAGAATACTTACAGTTAGCAGCCAAATCTATTGCTTACCCTATCTCCATTCTCATCAATAGAACCATCACTGAAGGATATATCCCCAAACTTTTGAAAGTCTCTCATATTATTCCCCTTCATAAGGGGGGAGACTCCACTGAACTCTCCAACTATCGTCCCATAGCCCTACTTTCTCCTTGATCTAAGATTATGGAAAGATTTATCCACAGGCAATTGCTAGACCACCTTCCCCAAAATAACCTGCTTTCCGATTCCCAACATGGTTTCAGACCTTCCCATAGCACTACTCCTGCCCTCCTCTCCTTTATAGACACCATCAACAAAAACTGTAACCTTAACATACTTTCCTCTGCACTTTTCATTGACCTGTCCAAAGCTTTCGACATGGTAAATCACAGTATACTCATAAACATTCTCAAATCTCTGTCTCTTGACATACTAGCTATAAAATGGTTCCAGTCCTACTTAAATGACAGACATCAAGCTGTGCTCTGGAACACCATTCTTTCTACCTGTTAATATTGGTGTCCCTCAAGGGTCCATACTGGGCTCTCTCCTGTTTTCTATATTCATCAATGACCTTCACCAAGTAGTTCCCCAAGCTATATGTATACAGTACGCGGATGACTCTACACTTATATGCTCAGCCACTTCTGTATCTGAACTTCACTCCCATACACAAGATGTATTTAACTCTGTAGAACTATGGTTTACAAAACGCTGTCTCCTACAAAAGCCTAAACAAACTAAACTTCCCCTTTTTACACCTACCAGTAAATCTCCCCAATAGACTTCACTGTAACATCTAATAATGGTACTCTTATATCCCAAGATCTTACTACCAAACTGCTAGGTATCACCATAGACAACAACCTTAACTTTAACACCCAGATCAACAACACTTTGAAAACTACTAAGAAAAAAATAGTCTCTCTTTATAGGATCAAACCCTTCCTCACTCCTGCAACTAGTATAACTATTGCCCAAACCCATCTAATCTCTACCCTCCTTTATGCCTCACCCATATTTACTAATCTGTCAAAAAATAACCTTAAGAAACTAGAAAACTCCTACAATAATATAGCCAGGTTTGCCACAGGTAACCCTTACAGAACACACCACTGTATTAATCTAAATTATCAAGGTGGCTTGAATTACAGCAGCAGCTGAAATTTAATCAGCTTGCCATCACCCATAAAATATATCAGCCTGCCAAGACACCCATCCTATCAAACCTTATTCACCCCTACTATAACCTGAAGTCTCTAAGATCTTCACAAAAACTTATTGTAAATATCAATAAATCAAACAGGGCTGGAGACTCTCTCTTCTCTAATACTGTTGGAAAAACCTGGAACCTGCTTCCCTCCGAACTTTCCACACTTCCCTCTATAACTCTGTTTAAAAATAAACTTAAGCTCTTCCTCAAAACACATTGGATGTGCCCCTGTACTAAAACTGACTGACCAACATGCTCTTGTTACTTGATTCAACCTTACCTTCTCATCTCTGCAATAATTATATCTTAACAACTACTATTCTACCTCTCCGTCATAGTCTTACTTATTGTATTCTCAAAAAAGTGACATGTTGTACTACTAGATGTATTACTCAACTGCTCCTCCATTTTACCTTCTTTTTATCTTCCTTTTATCTACATTTATACTGTACATTTTTAGCTATTATTCTTTCTGAACATTTAATTGTAACTTCATTAGTAATTGTACTAAGTCTAGTAAAATATTTTGCATTTTTTTATACTTTATAAATGTGTGACCACCTAAAATTTTTTTTTTCTTTACGGTGAATGTATTTGCATTTTAAATATCTTCTGCTGTAGATGTGAACTTTATTTGAACTGTTTGGAGCTTATCTCCCCAGGCCTGTATTGAAAATGGACATATATCCAGCTAGACTAGCCCGGTCAACAAATGTAAAATAAATAAAATAACTAAATAAGTAAATAAAATCAGTGATAAAGATAATGCAGTTTATTGCAGTCTTTCTCTTTTGTATAAATATAACCAATCATTTCCCAGTGCTGTTTTCCACAGTATTAAAAAATGGGATATTGACCTGAAGTGGTTAATAAAGAGACCTACAGAAACTGAATCCTTAATATTTTCCTAACTTGAGAAAAAAGAATCAAGTAAAAATGAAAGGTATAAGGCAGCCCTAATAAAATCTGTGCTGATGGTCAATTATAAGTTGTGCAGTTTGCTCGTTTCCTGCCTTTCCTAGCCATTATAGTCCAGATCCCAGGCTTTGCTTGTCTCAGGACTTTATTTTCTGTATTCAGAGCTATCCAGACCTTGCAGTGGTAGAGGGAAGTCCTACTGCTTACCAGTGGGAGCGGTGAGCATTGTACTGCCTATCTAACACTATCAGAGTGATTTCCAGCTCTGAAATTGTAATTTGATTAGTCATTTTGGGCTGATTTCTATCCCTTTCAACTTTCTGGCTTAAAAATGGGTTTGCATGTTTTTCGCATCGTGCAGCACTCTGTGGCAATGCTTAAACTAGTCCAGGTGCCAGAAAGTCTGCTCTTCAAATTTTCCCTAAGAACTAGCTGGTTTCTCAGTAGTAGCACTAAAATCTGAACCCCTGTGATTAGCACTTACTCTAGAACCTGCTGGAAAGCACTAGGAAGCCTTAAACTGATACAAGTACTCAACTCTCCTTGTTAATAAGGAGAAATTAATCTTAGGCAATAAACAGCCTACAATTGCAAAGTACCTTGCAAAGGTAAGGGAAAACAGCTCTTGTACTTTACAAAAAAGCACCTAAACAGGCATGTCCGATGGTCAGCTTCCTGTGATTTTTCCTGTCCACCTGGTGAATCTGGGCATACTGGGGCAGAGCAGCAACTGTCTCATGTACACAGACAACCCTCTCCTCCTACCACCCAACACTACAACCTGCGAGAGATGCAGTTACATAGCCAAACTGGAAGCAAAGCTCTCTCCAGCCAAGATTGTGCTAGACAGTCAAGAGACGAACGTTAACACCAGAGGTGAAGGTTAACACCTGCACTATACCTCAAGCAACACATAGCCCTTCAAAACCCACACGATCAGCACACACACATAGCAACACTAAACCCACGTATGGGGAGGCCCTTAACATTAACCTGTCCAAGCAACAAGGACCTCTAAAGCTGAAACACAAACAAACACCAGTCACAACCAAAATGACACATAGCTCAGAATACCAGTGTGCCACCCAACAATAACCCCTAAGGTAAGACAACGTACCCAACACTTTAGTCATAGGTGACTCTATAGTCAGGCACACTGATGTCCCACTCACCAGGCTGAACAAGCAGAAAATTACAGTCAACTGCCTGTCGGGTGCCAGGATCTGCCACATAACGCATGCACTCAAGTCACTCCACAACAAGTACAAATACGACTCTGTCATTGTCCATGTTGGAGTGAATGACCTGAGGCATACCTCCCTGGACTACATGAAAAGAGACATGGAAAAGTTCTTGGATCAAGTGGCCCAGGCAGGTAGGACCCTAGCCCTGAGTAGCATCCTGCCTTCACCCAAAATGATACCACAGTATAAGGACAAAATGATTTACTTCAACAATTGGCTAAGCTTCTGGTGTCATTCAAAGGGGATCCAGTATGTGTCTGCCTGGGACGACATGATCGGCAAACCACGATGCTTTGCCAGAGATGGTCTGCACCTGTTATGTCTGGGATTCGGGTTACTGGCTAAAGCTCTTGCCACCCCTATAGTGCCTTTTTTAGGCTAGAATCAAAGGACAAAACCACCACTGTAACAGATACAAGCAAGTAAAATCTAAAGGTAATGCTACTCAATGCTAGAAGTCTAAACCTCAAAATGCACTCTCTCGAGGCACTCCTAAAAATGGAGAACATTGATATCTGTGCAGTAAATGAGACCTGGCTCAAGGCTCCAGAGAGCACCCCTGCAATACCAGGCTACAACTCTTACCACACTTTTTGGCAACCAAACCAAGACCGAAACACTAAAGGTGGAGGAGTGTCCATATTCACCAAGGATATTCACATCTAGTTGCCCAACACAATGTATCTGAAATTCTCCAGGTGCAACTAACACTAGGTAAGACTGCAATTCAAATTGTAGCTTGCTACAGATCCCCCACCATGCCCCAAGATTCTCACTACACCTTTTGTAAACATACTGGAAAATATTAAAATACAACCAAACACCCTAATCTAATCACCCTTGACATCCACATCTCATCCCCAACCCCAGTAAGGAAACCTCTGTAAAAAAAAACTTCTCCAAAGCCAACTTCATGCTATTCAAGTCAGAAGTGACACATTTCTTGACACCCATGCAGACGGGAGATGAAAGTTTGACTGCTGAATCCTACACTAAGGCACTGTATGAGCACATCCACTCATGCATGAATCATGCCATCCCAAATAGAACCAAGATGCTGTCTTCCAAAAAAAGGAAGCCAATCTGGTGGTCCCCTACTATAAACAAACTATACAACAGAAGGAAGAAACTGTTGCAAAAAAGAGGAAAATCCCAGGATGCAAAAAACTCCCTTACCAGCCTCAGTAAGAAGCTGAGATCCCTCATAACATCCTCCAAAGTTAGTTACGAAAAAAAAATTGCCAAAGATAACCACAAGACATTCTATAGTTAAGTCAAGAATCTAAATGGCAATGCTCAGATCTGCCCTGAGCTACAACATAATGGCATTAAATATACTGATCCCTAGGATATTGCCAATATCCTGTCAGATCGATTAAGTGCTAACTTCACCACCCTCATCCCCTAAAGGGCTCATCTCAATACCAAAACACTGCCAGATTCCAGTAATCATGGCCACACAGGTAGAAACCGCACTCTCCAAAGCTAAAAATACAGCATCTATGGGAACAAATGACATCCTGGGCTGTGTACTTCATGAACTACAAAATGAGCTGGCACCTCACCTAAGTGTCATTTTTAATCATAGCCTCACCTCAGGCTTCATGCCCACTGAGTGGCACACAGCTACAGTTATCCCACTCCACTGGGGGGATCCACCTCAGATCCCAGGAACTACCATCCCATCAGTCTGACAAGCCTGATCTGCAAGGGCATGGAATGCATTATCATGGAACTTATAAACAAAGACATTGGCAACCTTGAAACACTGGACCCCCCCCCCCACACTGAGTTTGGGTTCGTGAAGGGCCGATCTTGTCTCCTGAACCTGACTGACTTCTTTGAATCAGTCTCCAGAGCTGTGGACGAGGATAAGGTGGTCCACACAGCCTATCTGGACCTCGCCAAGGCCTTCAACACCATCCACCACTTTGGAATCACAGATAAACTTACTAAGCTGGGCATAAATCCCTACATCACTCGATGGGTTGCTAACTGGCTTACTGACAAAACCCAGACTGTAAAAGTAGCCAACTCCAAATCCAGCTCCAGACAAGTGACAAGTGGATTACCTCAGGATTCAGTCCTGGGACCGCTGTTGTTTGGCATCTACTTCTCTGAAGTACAGGCCAAAACTAAGGGACTCTGGCTAACAAAGTGCGCAGATGACTGCAAACTGGGAGCCATTATTGAATCCCCAATCATGTGGATATTCTACAAAAGGGCCTTACAGAAACAGATGCTTGGTGCCAGAGCCATGGGTTCAAGCTTAATGCCAAGAAATGTATAGTTATCCCCTTTGGGAAAAGCCATGTACCCATGAATTACCACATAGGTGGCAGGACATTAAACACCAAAAGCGTGATGAGAGACTTAGGGACACAGGTGGACAGTGGTCTCACCTTCGATAACCACATCACCACAACAGTCAGGAAATCCTTCTATTTGGCACACCTCATCACTAATTGCTTTTCATCCGGAAAAAAAAGAGGTCATTGTCCAACTGTACTCATTCCTCATTAGACCCATTATAGAGTACAAAGGCCCGTTTGGTATGTACCTCACAAGACATCTGCAACAACTGGAAATGCCACAGAAATACCTCACTAAAAGAATCACAGGCCTAAAGCAGATGCCCTATGCTGACCGCCTTAAAAAAAAACTCCAGCTATACTCTGTGGCATATCGTCTACTCAGAGGCGATCTCTGCTTAACATACAAGGCCATGTCAAACCCTGTGCTGTTGGACATGTTCCACTTAAAGAAAGTCCAATCTCTCAGAGCCACATGCTTCAGGGATCTAAACCTTGTCATCACAATGAACAAAACATGCTGGAAGGATAAGTTCCTGACCCAGAAACTCCCCATACTCTGGAATAGACTGCCCATACATGTCAAACAGTGCACCTCCTTGGCCCTCTTCAAAAAGAACCTTGACAATTGGATGGGAAATAGGAAATTCACCCCGGGGATCACATCAGTTGCCCTGATAGACAGGGATCCAGGGAAGTAAATATTGTGGGAAGAAATATCCAGGGAATTGTTATGGCTAGGCTTGTATAGGCCCTAGGGCCGATAGCCTAGTACCAACCAATGAACTTATAAATCCATCATTCTGTTGCTTTTATCTGGATTCTGTATATATTTACTTATTCCATACTTCAGTTTCAAAATACCTTATTATAAATTTTAACAGATTGCTTTATAAAATATTCTACACTGCATTATTAGTCGGCTTGTTGTTGATAAACAGAACGAATAGTAAATTCTGCATTAATTTAGCTCAGAAGATTTACCATGTAGTTCAGCAATGAATAAAAAGGCTATATAAACACTTTCTTTTCACTGAGCAGGATGCAACATTTTCCAAATCCCTTATGACCCCAGGAAATGCTTCACTCAGATCTCAACAGCTGTTGAATCTCATTTTCTGTTCTGCTGATCTTAGTTGAAGTAAGAAATCCCTCTTTAACTGAAATAGGGCCAGTGTATATTTCTATTTGATATTTATGGCAGAGTTTTATATCCCTTTTATTGAAATTATTCTGTCGCACCTAAATAACATAATATATTGTAAAATAATATGATATAAGCAGTGCACATCTTATTGCACCAGTTAGTGTTTGTTTTCATGTGTAATAATAGAATGGTTATATTGAGCCAAATATCCATGATCAGATGCAAGTTTTCAAGCTTCAGCAATATCACATTTCCAGCTGATCTAACATTCTGTTTCATATCAGCAGTGTTTTCAAGTTAGTATTTGTCATGCTTGGATTGTTTTGCCTTGCAGTGATTTTAAAGGTTTTACTTGGAATTGCAAAAAAAAATCATGTATTATCTTCTTAGAGTCTACGGTTACAGTAGCTGTCTTGGAGAAATAACTGTATATTTAAAATGTGTTAATCTGCTGTGTTAAAATGATGTAAATATATTAATTCTGTACTGTTCTTTTCTTTTATTTCCAGCTGTTTGAAATCTCCCAGGTCCACACAGAAATTCTTAACGTCAGAACTTAAAGGACTGCAGGTATGATGCAGTTTTACTTTTTAATGTGCTGAATGTGTATTAAATAAAATGCACTGGCAATCTCTTATTGAACGCAGCATTCTTCTGAGTACTTACGAGAGAATCACTTTTCAAATGTTTTACACTGTCATAATACTCACTTAAAGATGCATTGTAGAAAACAGTGATATACTTTAGTCATTCCATCTAAAAACTTATGTTGTTAGATGGGGAGATAAACTAATGTCAAGTCATCCAACTGAAAGATATTTGGGTCAACTGTTTCTTACACAGATTAGATAGTTTTGTAAATGTATAACACCTTAAGTCATTCCCAGTAAATGAGGACAGAGTTTTCAGAATGTCTTACCTTTTTATGGAGAGAATAGAATTGCTCCCTTAAGATGTCAAAGTTAGGGACAGAGGTCAGAAAAAATGGTGTAGAACATTTTAAAAATATGCCTGTATGAAATAATGTTGACTTAAGGCCAATAGAGTCCCAAACACTGCTGACATCTGCTACATCTGTAGTGCTTTTTGTCAGTCTGGGTCAAGCATATATTCTGGGTCATGAAAATAGAACAGAATATTGTGTGTCAGTGTCAACTCACAAATGCTTCCTAAGACATGGCCAAAGTGATGAGTATGTGCTATATGACAATGGTAGACATATTTTGGCAATGAAATGACAGCATACAGAAACAAATCAAAGTTAGCTATCGCAAGTCTATTTAGAACTTAAACATAATGCCAAAAGTATATTATCTAGAGTTAAAAATATTTCATATCATTAAAACATTATATTTCATAACAGAACACCTTAGTTGATTATTTATTTATTTATTTTATTTATTTACATTTTTCATATCATTAAAACATTATATTTCATAACAGAACACCTTAGTTGATTATTTATTTATTTATTTTATTTATTTACATTTGTTTACCGGGGAATTCCGATTGGACACAGGTCCATTTTCAGCAGAGGCACGGGGAGAAAGGCTCTACATGCATACATAGTGTTACATTAAAGAACATGACAGAGAATAACAGAGCAGAATACACACACTAATAAAATACAATTAAGGCAGTAGAAGCATATAATACAATAAAAAATATATTATTGGAACAGGTAAAGATTAAGATGCATTTTAATGGAACACGAGTAAATAGAACAAACTGTAATAATGTAATAGAGGGAGTAGCACTAGATCATTATAATCTATGTTTTATATATATATATATATATATATATATATATATATATATATATATATATATATTTATATATATATATATATTATATAATATATATATATAATATTTATATATGTATATAGTCTACATTTCTGCTACATGGCTTATTTTAAAGTTACAGAAGAGATTAAGAAAACATTTAAAGCATTCACATGACAACATAATAATGGAGCCAGATAATCACATAATCTTTTATTATTATGGTGCCTTACATTTATTTACTTGTGTATTATTTCAGTGAATGCTTTAATATTGCTTATTATGGGAAATAAGATCACTTTAATATAACTGCCACAAGTATGTATTTGCTATTTGTTCAGTTCTGGTAACTGGGTAAGAATACAGGACAAACAATATTTTCAGACTAAATGTAATCCACTTTCTATTAACATACAGTGTTAACAGGTATCCCAAACAGATATAATATAAGTAAAGGAACATTAATTAGTAAGTGTTGTTAAGAGAGCACATGCATGATTCTACACCTGCACAGAACATGCTCGCTGCAGGGTCACTTGGTCAGGCAGCGATTTAGTGAAACTGGTTAGAGGATAAAAAGTTCTGTTGTAAATCCTAAAGGGTGCCTAATAGAGAGATGAATGAACTGAAGAGGATAGAATGAACCATTCTCTTGAAACTGTTTTCATTATTACAGCATAACATGTTGCGATTTCTTACCAAATTATTTTTTCTGGTAAAGGGGAATACAGGTGTAATTAATAAGTCAAGCATATGCAGATGCTAAATATTTTTTTGAAACATTGTACAGGTTGAGCTTTGTAAAAATATTTCTTCAACTCTTAATGTATCAAGCAAACATGTAATGCCAGTAATGAACAGTAGGAATCATCCCGAAGTTAGCAAATTAGTTATCTGTACTCACTTATTCCTTGATTGATATTTGTGGACTAAGGCTATCCTGTTGCTTCTTAGCCCTTTATCAGATGAAGTTCAGGAAGACACACAAATAATAATAAAATTGGAACATATTACAAAAATGGCATAAAACAGGTAGCACTGATAATATCTTACAAAAATGAGAACTGGTAGGGAAAACATTCTGTGATTGCATAAAAAAGTACATATACATACAGAGAGCCCTCTGAGTGAACTTAGAGGAGATAAAAGATGAGGGATTGTGAGAAAGTAGTGTCAGTTAAAACAGGAAAGGGACAACGGTAAAGAGAAGGGATGGGGAGAGGAAATGTGAAGTTGGAAAGAGTGGAGTGGAGGACTCAAAGGAGTAGAGAACAGGGGAGGACATGGAGGAGATGAAGGGAGAATAGAGCTTGTTTGAATGAAATAAATAAAGACAGTCCATTGAAGAATGAAGTATGTTAGGACAATACACATTCATAAAATGTAAGTGATTGTTTCACATTGTCAACGTCATTAATTTTATTAAGAAGGTTTTCATATTCTGATCAATATATATGTCAAAATAAAAACTGTAACATAAAGTAGCCCATGTAGTTCAGTAAAATGATTTACTGAATTGATAGATTTTGGACAATTATCTGTTGTTTGTAATGTGAACAGAGTAGTCAGGAAGGGTTGTAGTGTTGCACGATATGAATCATGGCAGGGCATTTGTTAGGTTTGTGTGATATCCTGTTTACTGTTTTTAGTTGATTAAATGTAAACAGTTTTGCATCATGAGTACTTCACAAAGGCGAATTTGTGTTGCTTTACTATTGGTAAATATGGCAGTTTTGCTGTAGTAGGTAGCCTGTTTCCTTTGAACATATTTGGGCAAGTTTGTGATACTGTATGAATTGTAAAGAAAAGAAGGGAGCAGCAATGATTGGTTAGTAGAAACTCTAGATCAGTCAGGGAGGTGAGTTTCACCTTTGTAGAGCATATCTGATTCCCTTTTTGTTTTTAAGACTACATAATTGATGATAAGATTAATTAAAAAAATAGTGTGGGTAACTAGTTCTATGAGAGTGTTGTTAACTAATGTAACAGAAATACTGGAGGAGGAGGAAGAATAGAAGAATTTGGAAATTACAAGCAAGACTTAGGTTTTCTTTGCACTGAGTGGAAGGCTTGAGCCCAGGAGATACTTTTCTAATGAATGACTAGATTCCTGTGTAAGTGCTTACAACATATTGAGTGCTTCTGTAGGTGGTATGTGTTTCAAATCATCAGCATATTGTACTAAAGCAGAGTTGCCTGTTGTTTTGGGCATGCCATTGACAAATATGTTAAATAGCAAAGGGTCTATTATAGATCCTTTTGGGAGTTCTACCGTAGTAGGTAGGTATGTAGCACAGGGTACCTACCAGTTCACATATTGCTGTCAATGAGATAGTTAGCTTTTGAGTCAGATCCAAACCCTCATTGGTATTAAAAGCATGCATGGAATCTACTGGAATGCTTGCATAAAAGAGCGTGGAGTCATAAAGATATCCCATGAATCGCAGTGAAAATAGGAAGGTCCTATAAATGTAGCCAGCTGTCTCCTCACACCCTGACCAGAAATGTAACCCAGTTGTGCTTCTTGTGAAGAAATCAGCTCTGGATAACTGTGAGAGTTTTTGAGATGTGGGCTGATTAATTCTCACTTCATATACCTTGAAATTGCTTTTGTAAGAATATCACTAGTCACATTACCCATCTCTCTTCAGATGTTTGTATAAGGCTTTTCTGTTTGACTAATTCCTGGTGTCTTACATTGCCTAGAATTCTCTGGTTTCCACGTGTGTGTGTGTGTGAGAGCAATTAACACTTTTAGTAGTACAAAGTCATGTCATCTTGCAGACTTACCTAAATATCCCCAAATTTTACCATCACTTTGCACATTTGTATTACACCGTGCAGCAATTTACACTCTCCTTTCTGACCTGTGGTATCACTGGAATAAAATGAATTTTTTATGTTTACCACTATTTGTTTATTTTCAACTGACAACATCAGTGCTCAGACATTTCACACAAGTTTTCCATCCTTACTCATTTGCCAATACTTAAGGATGATGTGAGTATGTCTCATGTATTCATCATATATATTAACTGACATGCTGTATTACACCTTGTTATTGTCAGTCTAAGTTTCTTATGTACAGCAAGCATGTTGAGTGTAGAGCTGATTTAAGTCTGGAACTGTTGCCTCCACTATACCCATTTCTGGTCTGACTTCAAGGCCACCCAACCACTTCCCTCCACTCTCACAGTTTTAGCCAAACCCTGCCCCCATAAAACCTCTATTTCATCAATGACAAAATGTAACAAAATCTTCTGAGCTACATGTAGTTTTATTGAGCCAAGCATAGGCTGTATCATTATCACACTATCCTTTGTGACATTAATTTGGAGCCATCTTGGACAATCATGGCTCTAGTAGTTATATTTTGTCTTTCCATGCCAAGCATGGGCCATCATCCATTTGATCCTGCCTTTGTAGATATTAAGTTCATAGGTTCATTTGTTTGTCGGTTAATACTGTGCTCTTGATTTACATAAAGGTTAGTAGCCTAGCCACAGTATCCCAAATCACTGGTGCCTATTGACATGTCTGATTTATACCTAGTTTTTACCTCTTTCAATGAGGACTTGAGGGGTCAGACCTAGGGTATATTTACAATTGCCCATCCATCTGTAGAACATCTGCCCAGGTTATGCCTAAAGAGGGTCAGAGAGCTACTTTGCTTTATATCCAAAAGTCTATTCCCAATAAAAATGGATTCTCTGGGATGTATATCTGTCTCACCAGTAGCTCCTATTTTTGTATTGTTGGAAGTCAGGATCCTCTTAAGTGGGGGTGTTTACACTTTATCAATTTTAAACTTGTGCAGGAGGCTGCATAGGACTAAATCATTTGAGGACTTGCAGTCTAGACAGAGGTTATCACTCAATATTCTGTATGAAACAGAAAAAAGATGGGGGGAGAGCTTTAAGGATGTATGGGTATCTCATCGAGGACATACCCTTGATTATGTTAGCATAGAAATTCTGCAGTATTTCAAGCTGTTTCATATGCTTAAACAAGTACATGCCAAAGGGTTCATTCTAAGCAAGACAGCAACTTCCTTAGCTCTGGAAGAAATATCCCTGGTGATTAGTCTCATTAGTTAAAAGGATTTCCAAACAATAATGGATACAAGGTGATCAAAGGATAGCTCATTGTCAAAGTGCCCAGGTTCTTAATGATTCACTCAACTTTCAAAGGGGTGTCACTTGTGTCATAAGTGCATGGCCACCCAATTTCACCAAAAGGCACAATAGTACATTTCTCAACATTTATCTTTTTTACTATGGTCCAAGCACCAATTATTGGTGGTGTTAGTCCCACCTGTAGAGTCTATAAGTCAGATGGGAAGTTAATTAACGTACCATGTTTGCAGTTATCTACAGACTTAGTCAAAAACAGGCCCTTGATGACAACTGTGACACCTCTGCACTGGCCCAGTAATGAAGGAGCCTCAATCCTCACCACTAGCACCAGGGAGGATGACAAGTACACACACAGTAAAGTGCAATTTCCATTAAGAGTACATGGAGATCACAGTCAGTCTGGGCCTGATTTCTCTCTCTTTATCCAGATCCCCATTTGGACTCCCCACTGACACAGCTGGAGGGTTAAGATCTCAACCAAGCGGTCAAGCCAAAACCTCCAGCATCCTCTCTATCAGACCACTGCTTTGTTTCTGCCCAAGTAGCCTAATACACACACACACACACACACACACACACACACACACACACACACACACACACACACACACACTTTGAGATTTGATTTAAATACAAACACACAGACACTACTGGGGAAGTCTGCTACAGGTTCACTAGCTATGCCCCCTTCTGCCCAGATTATACAGTAGTACCAGCTGCCACTAACCACTTTAATCAGCTACTATAAGGCCCTTCCCAAAAGGTGGCCAATCTTAATGTGTAATGTTACTATTATCCAAATGGTAAATGTTACCAAGACCAAGGGTATTTAAGAGTGGACTGTTCAGTGTCACCAAATACATATGCAAGTACTTTAAGACCTTAACTATTTCGAAACAAACCAGCCACAATTAAAAGGTTTAAATATATTTAATAATAAATAATAAAACAACAAGACAATACTCAATAACTCAACACAGTGACAACAGAGTTCAGAATCCCAGAAAATATTTTAAAACAACATTGCAGGCAAGTCTCACATTAATACAGAAACAATCTAGACTGCTCTTACTATATTTCTATATATTGCTAAAAGAAACTATGTTCTAAATAACTTAGTTACAGAGCCAGGCAAATTCAAGTGCTGAATGGATGTTTACAGGTCCAAAGACAAATACAAAATGCACAGACTCACTCTCTGAGATAGTTCTTAAATTACTATCAAATATTTCTGCTGGGTTATCTCCGATTACATCATTCTTTGTCACCTCTGTGTAAAAAGACTTATCTCTCAGAAGTTGCTTAGAACTGGAAGTTGTAAAACCATTTAAATACTTTTACCCTTGAAACCTGTAATTATTTCTGTTTTCAGACAAAAGAAAGAATTTCTAGCTGCAGACATTCTGTCTCTTTTCTGTATTAATTAATTTTGTAGTACATCATAAAACTCCTTACTTATTTTCCTCCGGAGTTTGCAAGTTAACTCTGTATGTTCCAACGTCAACCATGAAAACATGCATTTGCATAAGCATATAGTCCAGCTACATTTCTGCTCTTCTCCAGTAGGGTGCACTATGGTTACATTTTTGAAGCTCAGCACATAACATACAGTTTACTTCATTTGTAAGACAAGCCTATGGATCATATTAATATTTGCAAATGACATAGAATTATTTACAAAATGTTAGCTAGCTGGACTGGCAGCCTTCACAATAGCCTTGACATCAGAGAAGTAAATACGAAAGAGAAGATTTCCTAATAATGATCCCTTGGGAGAACCACTGTCAACTACTTTTTTCCAAAGAGATCATGCCTCCTACACTAACATATCGTGTTCTGTCCATTAGCCAGTTTGCTATCCAGTGAATAATATTGGGTTTATTTTTAGTTTAATTAGCGTATCGATAATGCAAGAATGTGGGATGATATCAAAGGGATTGATCAGATCCAGGTAGGTAATGTGAGCAAACTTGCCTGATTCTAATGCATCAGTGAATTGCTCAAAGAAGCTCACCAGCTACAGCAGGCAAGATTTGCCTTTACCAAATACAAACTTGTTTGGGTCCAAGGTTTGTGGACTGCCTATGTCCTTGCTAATAAGTTCCATGATGCATTCTATTGTTTTGCCCATAATGCTCATTAGGCTTATAGGTCTATAGTTTCATTGATCAACAGTGGCTTCTTCCTTCTGAAGTGGGATGACTAGCTAATCTCTCAAGTCCTCTGGCATGAATCTATTGAAGAGGCTGAGTTTGAATAGGCTCACTAACAGGACCAGTAGAGCTAGTACTTTTGGGACTAGCTTTCAGGTGATCTGGGGGTGGGGTATGGGTGTGATTATAACCTGGGAAATGTTAGGTGGAGATAATGGAGTAAAGCTGAGCTGAATTTGTCTGCTGATATATTTATTATGTCATCAGTGATGACAAAGTATTGTTGTTGTGTATTAGCTCTGAGCATAGCTATGCATTACCGCTAAGGTCTCTGACATAGTTGAAGAAGGATTTGTGATTGTTTTTAGCAGAGGTGGCAATTTTCAGTTCATACTTACTTTTGGAGGATTTGATTTTTTTTCAGAGTTTGTGTTGTTCTTTTTGAGTTCATCTGCAGATGATGGGATATTAAGTTTGCTTTTATGGCTATGAGGTTCTTCCTTTTATTGAGTGGTTTATTTATACTAGAGTACCATGATAGAGGTTTAGCCTTGAATATGGCATTGGATTTATGTCTTAACGGGAGCAGTTGCCTCAATGAATGCTTTGAGGTGGGAATAAAAATTATCCACAAATGTGGCAGCACATGAGATGGAGTAATCAAGGTAAGGAGGGTGCTTAACGTTCATCAGTTAGGTGGATTTGGTTTTCCTTAGAGTAGTCTCTAAAGACAGAATCATTTTGTGGTGAGTGAGTGTTGAAGCACCACCTTCTGATGTTACCAGTAGTGTGGTAACTTGTAGTTGAGCATAGGATAGTTATATTAGTGAGAACTAGTTCCAGTACTTTTGTACCCCTAGGTGGGACTTGAACTAATTGTCCAATGTAGTCGGCATTAATGAAGTTGTGGGATCATTTTGTGTATTTATAGGTTCATAGGTAGGTACTAGGCTATTGGCCCAAGGGCCTATATAAGCCTAGTAAAAAAAGTATCCTGGCTTTCACCACCCAAGAAAATTATTTTCCTGTGCCCCTGTCGCGCAGAGCCACAGAAGTGATCCCGGTATGAATTTCCTATCTCCCATCCAATCATTAAGATTTTTCTTGAAGAGTGCTAATGAGGAGCTTTGTTTGATATAGATAGTTAGTTTGTTCTGGGACAGGAATCTATCCCTCCAGTATGTTCTGTTTATTGTAGTGAAAAGGTTTGGTCCCTAGAGCATGTAGCTCGGACGGATTGGGATTTTGTTTAGTGGAGCATGTCCAACAGCTCTGGGTTTGACATAGCTTTGTATGTTAGGCAGAGATTGCTTCTGAGTAGGAGATATGTGATGGAGTAAAGCTGGTGTTTTTTGAGACAGTCTGTGTAGGGCATTTGTTTGAGGCTGGTAATCCTCTTTGTGAGGTATTTCTGTGGCCTTTCTAGTTGTTGTAGATGTCTTGTGAGGTACATACCAAAAGGGGCATTGTACTTTATAATGGGTCTAATGAGTAACAAGTAGAGGTGAACAATGACCTCTTTTATCCTGGATGAGAAACCTTTTGTGATGAGGTGTACCACGTAGAAGGATTTCCTGACTACTCTGGCAATGTGATTATCAAAGGAGAGACTACTGTCCACCTGTGTCCCAAGGTTTCTTATCACACTTTTGGTGTTAAGTAGACTACCACCTATGTGGTAGTTCATGGATACAGAGGTTTTACCAAAAGGGATGACAATGCACTTTTTGGCACTCAGCTTGAGGCCATGGCTTTGACACCAGGCATCTGTCTCAGGGAGGCCCTTTTGTAGGATGTCCACATTGTTAGGAGTTTTGATTATGGCTCCTAGTTTGCAGTCATCTGCAAACTTCATTAGCCAAAGACCTTATGTGTTAGCCTGTATTTCTGTGAAGTAGATACCAAACAGGAGAGGACCCAGGACTGAACCCTGTGGTACTCCACTTATCACTGGTATGAAGTCGGATTTGGAGTCTGCTACTTTCACAGTGTGGGTTCTGTCAGTGAGCCAATTGGCAACCCATCTTGTGACATAGGGATTTATACCTAGTTTAGTGAGTTTGTCTATAATTCCAGAATGGGGGATGATGTTGAAAGCCTTGCCGAGATCTAGACAGGCTGTGTGAACCACCTTACCCTCATCTACAGCTATGGTGACTGCTTCAAAGAAGTCTATTAGGTTTAGGAGACATGATCTGCCTTTTACAACCCCAAACGGGGTGGGGTCCAGAGTTTGGAGATTACCAATGTCATTGTTTATAAGTTCCATGATGATAACATTCCATAGCCTTGCAGACCAGGCTCATCAGGCTAATGGGGCAGTAGTTCCCAGGGTCCATGGTGGCTCCCCCTTTGTGGAGTGGGATAAACATTGCTGTGCACCATTCAGTGGACACAAAGCCTGAGGTGAGGCTATGATTGAACATGGCACTTGGGTGGGGTGCCAGTTCATTCTTCAGTTCATGTAGAATGCAGCCTGGGATGTTGTTAGATCCCATGGATGCTGTGTTCTTGCTTTGGAGAGTGAGATTTTTACATGTGCAGCCATGATTACAGGAACCTTGCATTCTTCTGGTATAGAGATTGGCCCTTTAGGGGGTGAAAGGGGGGTAAAGTTAGCACTGAACCTATCTGCCAGGATGTTGGCAATATCAGTTGGTTCTGTATTTTTAGTGCCATTATGCTGTAACTCAGAGCAGATCGAAGTGTTGCCAGTGAGATTCTTGACATAGCTATAGAATGCTTTGTGGTTGTCTTTAGAATCAGTGGTGATTTTGTTTCCGTAACTAGCTTTGGAGGGATCTCAGCTTTTAACTTAGGCTGACCAAGGAGTTCCTCCAATCATGGGGTTTTACTTTTTTTTTTTGCAACAGTTTCTTTTTTCTCTTGTAGAGCTTGTTTTATGGCAGGGGACCACCAGATTGGCTTCCTTTTTTTGGAGGAATGCATCTTGGTTATGTTAGGAATTGCACAATCCATGCACTCATGTAAGTGCTTATAAAGTGCTTCTAAAGTGCATTTGTTTAGGATTCAGCAGTCGTACCTGTATTGTCCGTCTGCATGGGTGTCGTGAAGTTTGCCACTTCTGTCTTAAGAAACATGAAGTTGGCTTTGCAGAAATTTTTTACGGTGTTTTCCCTAATGGTGGTTGGGGTGGGCGGGATGTGGATGTCTAGGGTGATTAGCTTGTGGTCTGTTCTGACCAACGAGGAATTGACCTCTGGTGTGGCACATCGGTTGTCCATGTTGGCAATGACCAGGTGTAGGATATTGCTGCCCTTGGTAGGGGTGTGGATAAGTTGATCCAATGCATTTGAATTTATGAATTCCAGAAAACGTTGAGCAAAATAGTTGGTACATGAGTAGCTTTCCCAGTGAATGATGGGTTAGTTGAAATTGCCCATTATTAGGGTGTTGGGTTGTACCCTGATATTTTCCAATGTATCAAGAAATGAGGAGTAAGAATCCTGCGGCATGGTGGGGATCTGTAGCAAGCTACAATTTGGATTTGTGTCTTGCCCAGAGTTAGTTGCACTTGGGTAATCTCGGATGCATTATGCTGAGCATCTAGCCTGGAGGTGTGGATATCCTTAATGAATATGGACACCCCCCCCACCTTTAGTGTTTTGGTCCAGGTTAGGTGGCTGAAATGTGTGGTATGAATTATAGCCTGGTAATGCAGGGGTGCTCTCTGGAGCCTTGAACCAGGTCTCTGTCACTGCACAGACGACAATGTTCTCCATTTTAAGGAGTGCCTCGAGTGAGTGCATTTAGCATTGAGTAGCATTACTCTCAGATTTTGCTTGCTTGTACCTGTTATGGTGGTGAGTTTGTCATTTGAACCTTGCCTAAAAAAAGGCACTATAGGGGTGGCAAGAGCCTTAGCCTGTATCCAGAATTCCAAGGGAGACAGGTGCAGGCCATCTCTGGCAAAGCATCATGGTCTTTCGATCATATCATCCCAGGCAGACAGATACCGAATCCCCTTAGAATGACACAAGTAGCTTAGCCAATTGTTGAAGTCAATCATTTTGTCCTTGTACTGTGGTATCATTCTGAGTGATGGCACTTATTTAAGACAGTGCAGTTTTCCCAGTTAATGTAGGGATAATTGAAGTCTTCTAAAAGAATAGTTTTAAGCTCAGTAGGATTGGATGTCAGTTTGTGTAAATATACCTCATGGTCTGCAGATAAAATTGAGGGGATACAGTAGTTGGTTATGATATGGTACAGAGCTCTAGTTACACTGAACAGGATATGAAGGAGTTCAAAGTCATTGCCATGGCTTACAAGTCTGAATGTGTGATGGCTTCCTACATTTCTGTGTTGTATATGAAAGAATAAGATTGAAAACCTACACTGTGGGGATGCTACCACTGTTCTGAAACCATGTTTCAGTAATTATGTAGATAGCTATACATTTAAGAGTTAAGAATGCCTGTAAGAAGTGCAACTTCATGTTTAGGCTTGTACCATTCACCATAGCATAGCTAACTTCACTTTGTTTTCATTTTGACAGCCTATATAGGTAATTTGAGGAGATATTGTCTCAAAAGGCATTATGGGGGAAGCCATGATGAGAGAGGCTATCCCTGGCAATGCAGCCAAGGGTGTTGAACATCTCCTCGCAGGTTGATATGCATTGGTTCCCTTTAAAATTACACTAATATCAAAGCTAATAGTTACTGTGTCATTATTATTCTTAATGATGAAAGGATACTACTCAATACTAGTTTCACACCAGTTTAAGTTACATATTTTGAGAGGCTGATCATGTTCCTGTTCATATGATCCAGTGAGGATTGTATCAGGTCTACTCCCTTGTGAATAATAACCATATAATTTGTATACCAAGGGTGATGGGAGTTGAGGGCCCTGTTGACATTAAGGATCCTGAAACCTGAGGTGCAGCTAATGTCACCTTGACTTTGCTTAGCCTGGTAAGAGGGGCGTCTGTGTGACTGTCTATGAAGTCACCCCTGACTAAAACATTACTAAATGTAGTATCTTAGCCTTGCTACCTTAAGATCTTTAGCCTGCAATTTGAGAGATACTTTTGTGCAATTGTGACTATCATATTGTTTATGAATGATGTTTGGCTATATGAGTGACACTGTTTTTATGGCATGCAAAACCTTCATTTTGTGATTTAACCAGGGACTTTTTAAGTACCTCAGCATAAGAAAGTGTATTTGTATGTTTGGGACACTGCGGGCATTGTTGTGTGAAGTGGGTGACAAAACAGACAAAAAGGTGGGTAAGTCTACAGTATTTCAGAGAGATTTACTGTAGTGGCTTTCATTGAATCTGTTTTAAATATTTAATAAATCCCTTATCACTTGATGGAAGTACATCCAGCAAAATTGTGGCCTTAAATGCTCTCATCGATTTTGAGGATAGCATGGCCTGTATTGTTTAGATTCTGCATGTGTCCAATACAGCTTAAAAATTCCCTATATCTCTGGACAATTACAGATGTTAGTCATCCTGTGCAGTAATGGCCTGACTGTAAAAATGTCATATTGCCTGTACCCAAGAAGGCCTTAAACCATTCATCCTTTTCAACATGCACATTCCACATCAAGTTCATCTTACCTGAACTGAGTAGGACAGCAAATTTACTCATCTTAGAATGTCCAGCATTACCCGTGAATTGTAGCTAGTTAGTTATTTTTTAATTTATTCTTTATTTTGTTTTTGATCAGTGTTTAGCCAAAAAACCCTCTTCATAAGAGGCCTGGAGGAAAAAACTCCAAACATTTTTAAACAGTAATGAAGAAATTTTCATTAATAAGTGCACACAAATTTTCAAATTAGATTACATTTATGTAAAATGAAGGCAACTATTGCAGTACAAAATGTATTTATACATTAGTAGGTGTAGAACATTGAGCATTTGAAGAGGTGTATCTGGGTTTGTCAGATAGATAATGGATCATGTGATTAGTGCTTAGGGATTGAAAGAAATGGAGCTGAAGGAAGGAACTATGCAGGGAACAAAAACAAGAGGGTAAGTTACTTTCATCCAGCCAACCCCAATCCCTACTCAGCAGTTATAGCTACAACACCTGATGGCTCTGTAATATTATTTCACCTCCATAGTATACACAAATAAGGTGACACACATATTTACTTTTTAACTCAACTGTCCATGCAAATCACAAAGCCAGAACTATTGCCTTGAAACTGAGGTTATGGAGCACCTTCAAAGTGAAGGATTCAGTGTAGAAAATCTAACTCGGAAAGCACTATAGGATAGAGCAATGGGTATCCAAATTAAGGAAAAACAGTGGAATGGGAAGCAACTGGTCATTTGCCATATGAAGGTATTTTGGAGCCTTCCACAGGAAACCATTATAAATGTTCACCTGAAGTAGGGTAGCAAGGGAAGGAACAGGAAACTGTGGAAACTCGGATGCAGTCAGTGTTGAGGAGTGATAGGCCATTGAGTTCCCATATGATAGAGCAACGGATGCCACCAGATGAAATTGAAGAGAATGGACCACAGGAAGTTGCTATAGAACTCTCTATGGAATTCCTGCAGGGAATGGAAAATAAAAAAATGTGTCCTCAGTTTAGAAGAAAATGAGCTAAGAGAGTTGTTGATTATAGATAGACATATTAAGATCAATGAAAGAAATAGACTGCGGAAGGTCAATAAAACCCAAAGTCAGAAATTTGATAAAACAAATGAACACAGTAATTAAGACTGTCCATAGAGATCTATGCAATTTAACAGAAGTAAACAGGATATATTACTGTGCAACTAAATTGATAGCATATAAAAATTCTACCACCAGGGTAGTAAGGGAAAGGAAGGGGAGAAATCCAATACCATCATGGAAGTATTGAACAGAGAAAACTATAAAGCAGATAAGACAAGTGTTGCTGTATAACAGTATAGAAGAGGGAACAGATCAACAAAATTACTCAGAAACATAGTAGTGATGATAGCAATGCATAGTATTATAACAGATCAGGATTTATCATGCACTGTCGGTAATAATAAATTAAAAATATCAGTACATGCAGACAACCTTAGAAGATACACAGATAAATATAAAGGAAAAGTACAAAATAAGCAATTTATTGATGGCCCAAAAAAGTTTTATAGAGATTTGGGAAACAAGGTAAATAGAACTGAAAGACCACAAAAAAAAAAAAAAAAAAGAAATATATTTTGGAGAAGTATTTATGAAGATGCTGTGGAACATAGCAAAGATGCTAAATTGATAGAAGTAAAAGAAAGAATAAGAAGTTCAAAGGTACATGATATGAAATGGGATTAATTAACATCCAAAGATATTGAAATAAAGTTGAGAAAAGCCTCCAACTGGAAAATCCCATCCCAGATGCAGTACCTAACTTTTAGTTAAAAGTATTAATATCTTTGCACGAAGATTCAGCCATAAGAAAGAACTTTTTATATGAGTACCACAAAGAGACACCAACCTAGCTAACAACAGGAAAAACAGTGTTCCAGCCTCCTACTCCAGAGTGAACCTGTAAACCACCCTAAATATTATTGATCAAAGAATTGCCTTCTGACAATGTATAAACTATACACTGGAAATGGTGCCAACAGAGTTTATAGTGATTTAGAAGAAAACTCAATTATGGCAATAGAACAAAAGAGAAACAAAAGAAAGTCATATGGAACAAACAATCATTTGTTGTTAAATAAAGTCATAGTGGAAAACTGTAAAAAAGGGGAATCATCTAAGTATGGCATAGATTGACTACGAAAAAAAAGCATTTGATAATATCCCACATTCATGAATAAAAGAGTGCTTAAAATGTTTAAGATATACCCTACACTGATAAACTATATCATAATGACCATGAAACAGTGGCAAACCACTTTGCAGTTAAGCCATGATAAAGGACAAATTATTGTTCGGGGGATAAAAATCCAAAGGGGGATATTCCAGGGTGACTCTCTGTCACCATTGCTCTTTTGTCTTGCATTTAACCTATTATGCTTTCTGCTTAACAGATTAGGTCATGGCTATAATTTGGCTCCTAGAAAACAACAAACCATAAAGATTTCTCATCTTCTCGTTGTCAATGATTTAAAACTGAAAGTACAACTGCAAGTAGTCAAAACTTTTTGAGATGATGTAAGAACATAATTTGATCTTGACATATATGCAAAAGTAACCTTTAAAGCAGGAAAACTGCAGCACCAAGAAAATATCAGTCTGGGACAGTAATGTGATATAAAAGAACTTGAGCAAGAGGGAGTGTATAAACATTTGGGAACTGATGAAGGATCAACAATAAAACATGAACAAATGTAAATAAAACTTAGTAAGGAATATTGTAGAAGACTTGACTTAATCCTGAAAACAGCGTTGACATCTAAGAACAAAATTCAAGCCATAAACCGATTTGTCCTGACTTACAGTTTTGGAGTGATTGACTGTCCCCAAAAGGTGTTGGATAGATTAGATAGGAAAACAAGAAGGATGGTTCATGCTCATCAAATGATTTATAAAAATCAGTGCATACCTAAATAATATGTTCCCCATTACGGAGCAGGTATGGGCCTCGAAATTGATTACATGTATAGATCTGCAGTTGTGGGACTGTATACATATCTGCTTACCTCACAATTCGAAATATAGTCAAAGTTTTGAAACATGAGGAGAATAAATCTAAGATGACTTCTCTGCTTAATCTAGCAAAAGCATATCAGCATCAAGCAGGAATGGAAATCAAACCAGAAGTAGATAAAAATCAGGCAGCAAATGAATGTGCCAAAAAACAAAAGAAAGAATATAAGTTGAAGGATCAGAAGAGAATACAAGAAATGTGGAAAATGCATAAATGTAGTTGCAAGTATAGAAAACTCCTGGAAGAACCTCACGTTGATCAGGATTGAATGCAGTAATGGTTAAGGAAAGGCGAATTCAAACCAAAAGATAAAAGGTTAATATTGGTGGCCCAAGACAGTGGGTTATGTACACAGTGGTTTACAAAATCCATTGAATATGTGGGAGAAACCAACAAGTGTATGTTTTGTAAAACAGAATTGGAAACCGTTGCACACCTTGTTGGTGGTTGTGACACTAATGGCAGAAGGACTGTATAGTGAAAGGCATAATAATGTGGCAAGACTGTTGCACTGGGTATTGAGCAAACATTATGGTACTGAAGTGGCTGAAAAACACTGGAAACATGAGCCACAAAGAATCATAGAAAATGAT
Source organism: Protopterus annectens (assembly GCF_019279795.1). NCBI lineage: Eukaryota > Metazoa > Chordata > Ceratodontiformes > Protopteridae > Protopterus > Protopterus annectens. The sequence goes on along the minus strand of NC_056727.1, from coordinate 867,796,201 downwards.
GAAGTCTACATCACATGGGATCACCCATTACCTACAGTTCAAAAGGTAGAAGCAAGAAAACCAGATGTAGTGGTTCATGAAAAGAAGACAAAATTATCATTAATCACTGAAATCGCTACATCCAGTAACTACAGTGTCTTGCATACAGAGAGATACAGAGTCATAAAATATCAGGATTTGCAGTCAGAAACAAGAGGAATGTGGAAGAAAGGTACCCAGACAGTTCGAATAGAAGTAGTAGCAAGGGGTATTATAAAAAAAATCTACAGTCATATTTAGATTTGTTACCAATACATGTAACTTCATATAAATTGCAGGAGGAGTCATTACTGGGCACATTGTAGGTGCTGCAAAGAACACTTCTGGCTGACATCAATGATTGAAACAATACTAATTTCATGAACTTTAATTGTATGTTGACTTAGGAATGGGGTACATTCCTGTCATAGTATTAGAAACCCAAAAGACTTGGAGAAATTAAAAAAATGGGAAGCCTAACTGATCTTTGCTTAACAAACCTTTCACATCTTCCTATCTCCTGCAACTTACTTTGAAAATCTTTGACTGAGTTCATAGTACTGCCCTACAAATTAGATGTAAACAGTTACAAATTGCACCATTTGTTTAAAAATAAACCTAATTAGAAAACTTATCCTGTTAACGACCATTAAAGAGGAGAACAAATAAGTTTTACTTGCAGTCTGCATTTATTTAAATTAGGCTTTTGTATAGAAATGGTATTTTTAGGTATGGAGGCATGTCATGAGACATAGGTATGGAGGCATGTCAGGAGACATGTATGGAGGCATCTCATGAGACATAAGTATGGAGGCATGTCAGGAGATATATGTATGGAGGCATGTCATGAGGCATACATGTGGAGGAATGTCATGAGATAAATTTTAAGAGGTTAACTTATGGGCGGACAGAGACTGGACTCTTGAGTTTCGGTTGCCCACATTTCAATCTGCTGAGGAACAGAGTTCCTCTGTAGGAAATCACTATTGGTAAATTCTGCCTGCAGTGATGTCCTTTGAAGGAATTTCCTCCTTTTAGTTTGTGCAACCATCCAGTTGGCATATTTAAGTTTAGGGTGTGCTGGGGGTTGCAATGGGGCTTTCCTCCCTGTAAGAAACACTTTAAAAATTGCTTTTTGGCATTTTGTTCAGTGAATGCAGTTCATGGATTTCAACCTCCAGTGCAATGAGTTTTGTCCACTCATATTGGAAGTGTTTTAAGGCCTGTACATAGCCATCATGTCCAGTTGTATAAGAAGTTCTTCCTGCACACAGAAAATGAAGTCCTTTATTCATTATCTGTGAGAGTTGCTAATATAGTCAAATCTTAAGTCAAAACTCTCAGCAACAGACCCACCCTTTGAACATATGCACACATTTACATTGACATATGAAGACTGCACCCTGAAAAGCCTGGCTCATCTCTGAAGCAGTGGTAATCATGGACAGTGAAAAATATAAATTATCCATGATTGCCTTACTTGAGGAAGGAAATGCATTTAGATGTATTACACCTATGGACGTCAAGAAATGTATTAGTGTAGTTAATATGATGATTTATGATCTACAGATTAATGGCAATATTGATTTGGATCTATTTCATTTTTTTTTACTGTATCTTGCCCAATTATTCCACAACTTTACGGGCTACCAAAGTTACATAAATCATTATATAACCCCCCATGAGACCAATAGTATCCAGCAATGGATGGATAACGAAGCCTATTTCTATTTATTTACAAAAACAACTGCATCCCTTTCTATTACGCTGTAACAATGTCCTAAAAGATACTACGGATTTTGTTATTAAGTTAAGAGACTGGTTTAAAAGTTTGCATGTCACAGAGTTGTGCAAGGATGATTTTCTTTTTGTGACCTTAGATATCTCCTCCCTCTTTACAGACATACCTAATGACTATGGAAATTAATCTATCAGAGAGTTTTTGACTTTACAGGCCTCTTTTCCTATGAGACATGTGGAGAATATTTGTTCTTTGCAAGATGTAGTTTTAACTAACAATGTCTTTGTGTTTAATAAACAGTTCTGCCTGCAGCTAACTGGTGTAGCTATGGGCACAGCAGTAGCTAACACATATGCTAATTTGGTATTGCATCAATGGGAAACAACATATATTTGTAGTAATTTTAATCCCTTGAACAGCAGTGTTTGTTTTTACCAACGTTTTGTAGACGATTGTTTTTTAATCTGGAAGAGGTCTCCCACTGAACTATCTAATTATGCTGACTATTTGAATAATACAACTACCTTTTTGAAATTTAATATGGAGTTTTCAGATAGCTATATTACATTTTTAGATTTGAAGGTAGAACTGAAAGAAGGATTGTTACATACCAGCATACATAAGAAAGAGGTGCATGCTGGTAGATATATACACAGGAATAGTATGCATGCTCCACGTTTTCAAAGGAATAGTAACAGCACAATACAATAGGGCCAGTAGGCTCAATACTGATGATTCTCTCTTTTTGACACAACTTGATGACATGAAGTCTGATTTTTTGAACAGTGGCTATGACCCTAACTTGCTGTTAGAATTGAAGGCTAACACTATAAGGGACAGGAAGACATCACTTAGACCTATTTTTTCATTGCTGGACGAGTTCGCTTTAGAGTTAGGTAAGGACAGAGTGGATACAACTAGGATTAGATATGTTACTACATACAATACTAGCGTGCAGTCAGTTAAACATATCATAGAAAAGAATTGGGTTATTTTGATGGCATCAGCAGAGGTAAGGAATGTCTTGGATTCTAGACCTTATTTCTCATATAAGAATATGAGAGCTTTGAAAAATAAACTGTGTTATAAGGATTTTAGAGGTGGTCGTAACCGCCATATTACGCTTAGGCATGGTACTTTTAGATGTATAAACTGCACATGTTGTGTGGACATTCTAGGCAATGCTAGTGATGTTTTTACTCACCCTATTAATGGAAGAGTTTATAAATTTAATTTAACAGCTACTTGTGTCAGTGTAAATGTGGTCTGTTTAGCTACATGTACCCTATGTTCTTCTTCCTATGTGGGGAAAACCACGAGAAGACTAAAAGCACGCATTATTGAACATAAATCTGAAATTAGAAGGAATAATGATAAAAATGCGTTATATAAACATATTAATACCAATGGTGCTAATCATAGGTTTAGATTTAGGGTGATAGATATGTTACATGTATCTCTGAGGGGTGGTGATATTAATAATTTTTTAGAGATTAAAGAGTATGAATGGGTTTTAAGATTGGCTGCTGACCAATTTCATGGTTTGAACACTGCTGTAACTTTGAAACCAGTTTTAGTTGAACTACAGCAGACTAAGTTATGTTGTTAAGTATATATTTGTGTGTGTGTATATATATATATATATATATATATATATATATATATATATATATATATATACATATACTTGCTGTTGTATATATTTTATTTATGTATTTTGAGTATTGCACTTAATGTTTTTAATTGTTTCTTTAACAATTTTTTATATATGTTTGTCACATGATTGACTGGCTGCAACCATGTGATATGTTTGACTCCTATTTAAAGTTGATTGCTTTGTTTATTGCTTTGTATTTGTTTTGAAGAAGGGTATCAATCCGAAAGCTTTGCTATATATATATATATATATATATATATATATATATATATATATATATATATATATATAAAGTTTTTTCTCTCAATGCTGATGTGTTCTTATCGAGTTTTTTACCAGTTTTACAGCAGGTCTTCTGTCATCTCTGAAGAAACCATAAATTCAGTAAATGCCAGTAAGAAGTGAATGGGCAAGGATTATGATAAATAGTCAGGTGGTTAGATGGTATCTGAAGACAAAAAAAAAAAAAACAGTTTGGGTTGTGAATACTACATTTTAGATTGTAATTATAGATGAAAGAACACTAGTTAGTTGAAGCAAGTGATAGTAAAAACCAGACAGTGACCTAGATGTCATCAACAGCCTCTACTGAGACCTAGCAATGTGTAAAAATATAACTTAAATTAAATAAAGGAAGATAAAATGAAAAGGAGATTTCTCATTTTGTCAAAGCAATTTGCCAACATATATGGGAGAATGATGTTATTGTACAGCATCTATTATTAGCAAAAGTGGTCTAGACTGAAAAGAAAAAAAATTGTGCTGTTTTCATCTTAAAATGATGAAAGTGGTCTGGTAATACAATGGGCCAAATTCAGAAAGAATACAGAGAAGTGGTATGATGTGTACACATAGTAATAACCTTTTTGTATTCAGAAATAGACCAACCATGGTACTGCAGAATGAAGACATGCAACAGCTCAGAGGGCTGTCCTTCCAGCAGTGCTAATTGTTAGTGATGGATTCTGTGGGAGAAGCTTGTGCAAATTTGTCACATGCTCCCTCTTCAAACTACTTGTGGTAAGTCAGTTACTCACCCAAGCAATTCCTAGAATGACTTGGCTGAGTATATTAACAAAGCCACTCCTGCCTGCCCATGGTAATAAATGAAGACAAAAGCTTGTGTTCATGCATCGCTGTACAGGAAAGCACCAGGAATTTTAGTGGGCAGGAAGTGGTGGTGTGTGTGTGTGTGTGTGTGTGTGTGTGTGTGTGTGTGTGTATGCTCGAGCATGCACTCGTGTGTTGTGTATTGTGTGTACATAATATACTGCATATGTGAGTATGTGTATGAATGTGTGTCTGGCTGAGAAGTCCCAGTGGGGGTGGGGGTGGTTAATAAGGGTGTAGGTTGGAGTGTGAGTGAGTGTGTGTGCGTGTGTGTGTGTGTGTGTGTGTGTGTGTGTGTGTGTGTGTGTGTGTGTGTGTGTGTGTGTGTGTGTGTAAAATGAATTTTTGAATGTGCGTGTGCATGTTAGGGGACTGCCATACCTGCAGTTGTCTAGACTAATGAATAACTCCTGCAACACTAGTGTGGGAGACATTAGATACTAAGGATAAAATTTACATCATGCATTAAAGTCACTTAACAAAGACATTGTCAGGGCGAGTGAACACTAGCCACTACGGATATTCCATTAAGTTGTCATGGGGGGGCAATAGCCACCAGGGTTATCTCGTTAAAATGGCAAAGTTTGAGGGGGAACACTATTTAATTATTAATGTATTTCATTTTATTTTTGACTTGGAAAGTCTGACTGGGCATTTACCCCTTTGCAGTGGAAGCCTGGGGAGATAAAGTCTACATACATAGTTATATAATCAACTTATGGTACCTTACAGATGTCTTGAAAATGGAAGTACATGCAGGAAAAGTAAGTCTTCAGAAATAAGCAAGATCATATGCAGTGCATATTACCTTAGGAAAACAGTCGTACAAATCAGTATGCAGCACATTAGCAAGGTGTGCGGCACATTAGCAAGGTGCGCAGCACAAGCAGCAAGAGGTGATAGAGAAAGAAATCTAGATACCAGAGCTATTTCTCTTAATATGAAGTGGGTTGCAGAGCACTAAAATACATAAATACATAAAAGAAAGATACTGTGGGTTGGTGGACCACTCAACACAAGCCATGCACCCTTGCACAGAGGATATTAGTCCACTGCACTGCCACTCAGCACCAGGAGCAACATGAACTAATACCTAGAACTAGGGAAATAAGTACACTATAAAGGAAAGGGAGAGGATTGGAAGTCTGCATCCTTGAAACAAGCAGCAAACACACTATGCTAAGTGAGAAGTTACTGTTACAAGGGGCTTTGTTATCATATAATAAGCATCTCAGGCTTTATCCAAGGCCTGAAACAATTTGGGAGTTATGAGAGAGAGGAGCATGACACATATATGTGATTTCTGAACCTCATAGGGAAAGAGAATGACACAAAGCCAAACAAACATAAATTGGAAAGAAGACACACTAGCAGGGAGGATTATCTTTGTTACCTTTATAAACTTAGAAAGTTGCTAGAATAACATTTGCATTAGCAAGCATTTACTGAGGGATACGAAGTTCAAAACTCTAATGACTGGCATTAATGTATAACTGTAATCATCTGTGATTTATGACAGGAAAAGTAGATACTGTGGACATTGTGACAACTCAGTTGCAGGTATGGTGTGTGTTTGTGTGTGTGTGTGTGTGTGTGTGTGTGTGTGTGTGTGTGTGTCTGTCTGTCTGTATGCAAGATAGTAAATAAGGTGGTGCCTCTGCCAGTGAGCTGCATTGGCTGGTAGTGTTAACAATTGCAAGAAAGTGCTGATCTGATTCACAGGCATGCAAATTAGCTAGAAATGAAGTTTTTCCTCACTACATTAATGTGACTCTGAACTGCATATCTATACATTGTGGAAAGAGAGCCTTTCTACCACACCCTTATTGTGTGCTGGGGTTCTTTCTGAATCCCCATGGATACATAGAATATGTCTTAATACCTAAAACAGACTTCATTAAGTTCAGGCTAACTGCAGAAGTTAAGTGGGGAAAAACAGAAATGTGAAACACTGAAGACCAAATGGTTATGCAGACAATCATTTGATCAACAAAAGAAAGATTTTTAACCCATGATTTATAAGTAGGCTAGAAGACAATGCATACAAGAAATGTAAAGGCAATGAGTGCAGACACACACACACACACACACACACACACACACACACACACACACACACACACACACACACACACACACACACAAAGACCATGAGTTTCATTAGTAAGATTTAGTATTAAGTTGTCAGTGCATGCAATTTTGTACAGTTTGCAGCTGGAATGCAGAACGGCTGAACTGAGACATTAGGCTTTAAAATAACATAGGATTATGCAGGCATAATCTAGTTGGCAGTTGCAATTATGTAGCAACAGTTAATACCTGTTTAGAAATTTGTATTTAGCACTAGTTCTGTACAAAACAATGAAAACAAAATAAAGCAACCAACATATTTGATTGAAATACCCATATTAAAGGCAATTTTTAGGACTACTGCTCACAAAAGATCAATCCCTTGGTTGCTCTGACGTCTAATAACACTAACCTGCAACCAACTGAATCTTACAAAACTGGCTCAGCATCATTTTTTATGGAAATGATTTATAGTTCATTTCAAAGTTTAAGGGATTATACATTTTCTCTATCAGTTCACAAAAAAACAGTTCTATTAAATATTGTGCAAGTTGCAGCAAAAATGTATATTACATTTTTGCATTAATTTCTGTTTGTATCAATAACAATAGTGTCCTTTTAGATAGATAGCTATCTCTGTTGCCAAAAATAGAACATTAGCCTTGTGATACTTAACACAAAACCAAGAAAGAGATTCTGTAAGAAACACAATAGCCTTAAATGTAAATCATTACTATTTTTTTCTGATAGTTTGAGTTGTTGTGGTCTTTCTACAGTTAGTCAAGGTGAAATTCCCCAAGCTTCTTTTCACAACAGAAAAAAAAAACTTGAGAGTCAGACTGTCGATTGCTGTTTTGCATTGGAAACCATTGCTGGTGCAATTTCTAAAAGTACATTGGCAATGATTCACTTCTGTTAAGAAATTCTTCCCTTCTTTGATCTGGTGTGACTGTGCAGTATGTCTTTATAAGTTTATTCTTCTCTAAGCTAGCGTGACTGTTGAGTTGTTTTTTATATGTTCCCCCTCCCCCACAAAAAATGCTTAAAGTTACATTTTTTGCCTTTGTGTATTTTTGGCATTATGGTTTGGTATTTTAGATTGCCACTTTTCTGGAGGTTGGCTATACGTAGTACAACTGGCTTGATATAATTGTAGTTTATAACTTAACAATGACTGTTTCAGGTTCTTGCAGTGTTACAGCTAGTCTTGGTATAATGAATTATGCTAATTGTTTTCACTGGCACTGCAGAATTTTTAAAGTAGCATTTTTGGGGTACAGTCCATGAAAGTCCACTTTGATTGTTGCTGTATATGCATTGCTCTTAGGTAAATACATATAGAGGAACAGAATACTGGGGGTTATGTCAGTTCCTTACAGAGTTGTTGAGGGTAGCAACATAATTTATACAGAAACAGGTACATAATTCATCTTTAGACTTGAAAAATTTGGGACTTCCATGAATCCTGTGTTTGTAGTCACAGAAGGATATCAATCTAAGATGTTGTTGGAATGATAGACATACATAAAAGTTAAAGTTAAAAATTTTGTTAGACCACATATGTGCAGATAGTGTTGGCTACTTTATTGCTAACTGGTAATGTTAAAGTAGACTGAAATGTATTATTTTTATGAACACATTTAACAAAACAACTTCAAAAGTTGATAGGTCATTTGCAGTATTTTGCTCAGCTGAATATTCCATTGTATCTTCATGGATGATAGTACAATATATTGTTATGGTTTCATAGTGTTTCCATTTTTAATCAGAATAGTGCTCTGTAAATTGTCTTGATATGAGATTACTGTCCAATGTTACTAGGACAAATTGCTCTCTTGACTTACATCAAGCCTGACAGCTCTCCTCAAGGTCTATTCTCAATGCGCCCATTGTAATATGATATTCTAATGTCAGTGGAAATTCAGAAGAGCTAATAGTCTGCTGTGCCCAAATACAGTGATGATGTAAATAACAACACACTCAGTTTGTCCCGGTCCCCTTCAATAAAGACATCACACCAAATGACATTTCACGACCTTATTAAACTTCCATAAACATAACTTGTTAACCAACATTTATTAATTACAACTGAAACATAGTATAGTTGATTTAATCACAGCATAAACATCCAGATAATGTTAATCAGGACAGCGTGCACTCATCCTGACCCAGTAAGCAGCGTCCGTACCTCTACAAACTTACTTATGAAGCAGCGTCCCAGTACTCACTTCATTTACCCTTGATTAAATTACTTATCCAGCCAAATAAGCAGTGTCCTTACCTCCACTCGCTTACTTTATTTGCCAAGCAGTATCCAACTGCTTCCTTTCCTTTTCCAACTTACTGTAATGAGCATCCAACACCAGAGGGGGGAACAGAAGTGGGCAAGCCTGCCCCTCTTCTCTGCCCACAAGCCTGACCAGGCTGTTCCCCCCTTTCTCCTACCAAACTTCCAACAACCCACCGGCTCATTAAAAGGTCTTAAGCCAAGCATCATTCAGTGGACACCCCCCCCCCTCTCCAACCAGACTAGATCTGTGTTTCTATATCTCCCAAACCCTATCACATAATTATCCAATGTGGCCAATTTTGAATAAAATCCCTTCACCAATGCAAAATTTACCAGCCATAACTTCATAATGAAGTATAACCCTTGAACCTTAAACAGACTCTCACTTAACTCCCAGTAATAGCTATGCAATGATTTCCAGTTCATTATCTGCCACTTGCACTACCAAACACCAAGTCCACACCATGAAAACCCCACACAAGAACAATTGCACCACTGTGTGCAACTGCTGCCCTGTTTAACTGCCCAATGTACCTATTAATATTTAACTTGAAAACCCCCTTACAATCAGTGCTGTAGCAATCCTCATTACCAACTTTGATATAACATCCAATGACATCTTACATGTTCTAACCAATAAAACACCCACCAAACGACTGATATCCCATATCCATGTATATACCTACCATGTAATCCACCAGAAATCTAAGTCCAATGCAGCCCAAAATAAGTCCATGTAAGTGACATACCATCATGCCTAACTGCAACTCGCCCTTCCACCCAACTGATCTCCTAATGGTTAACTGAAATTATGTTTATAATGAATCAATTGCATAGTCATCCTGGAATCCTACTCACCATCCTTACACTGCAACGAACATCTGACATGTACGTATACCTTATTAATGACTTCAATCCCATGAAAGACCACACAATTCATGGCCATGTCCTTCCTGGGAAGGGCAACATGTGTTGCATGTGAAATAAGGAACCTTAACTACCTGAACTTGGCTAAGTTGAAAGCACCATAGGGCCATTAGGCTAGTAGCTGCCCATGATCCTGGAATTGGTACGACTCATCCCCCCCAGTGGGAAACCCAGATTCCCCATAAACAGTCCCCGACCTTGCAATACCCTGCTCTGGACATACAGTTTCCTCCCTTGCCCCTACACCACCCAAAATGCACTAAATCTTGATGTCTTATTGAGTAGCAATTGAAGTATGAACCAGCTACCATATTGTTCACCACTTCAGTAACAAAACTCAACCCCAGCAGCACCACTACCTTTCAATTCCACTTCTTTAGGCCACTGAGCGTTACACAGTCTGCACTTCCTCTGCCTGCGCTGCCATTGCACACCACTCTACCGCAAGAGCCTCCATCACCTTTTGAGACTGCTACCTTCATCTCACTGGCCAGAGCCCATGCTACTCTTCCCACGTTTTACATTCACTTCTTTCAGGCCACTGATTGCTGCCATTCTTCACTTCCCAGACCACTTCTGCTTACAGCCCTTCCCCTTGTAGCACCATCTCTTTCCTGCCTGTTGAAAGCAGTTTACCTACATCTGGCTGAACACCCATACTTGGCCTGTAACAATATGTTAACCTGCGAAAACAGCTTATGCCTTTATATATGAATGACTGAAATTACACCTTCATCATAAAATATAGACATCTTTCGTTAAGGTTTACTTCACCCCACCTTAATATTCTGCTGTATTACTTTATCCTGCCTAGTCTTAAATAGTCTCTTGCACATTTTAAAACCTAACCAGTTAACTGAAATGCCAATAGAAATGGGATTTATAATGATCCTAATAATGAACTGACCAGGTGAAATATACTATGAAATCCAACTTATTGGTGTAATCTAGCTATCCCAATAGGTGTACTTTTAGACAACTGTATTGCCCTGGTCCTAAGTATGTTAGTAGACCACCTTCTTAACTTTTGGATTCCATTAAATATGCTGTCAGCTTAGAAAAAGGAACCATTCCAGTACCCACTTAACATATTTACCAATGAAACTATGTTATCGCTGAGTAATGCATTTTAGTGCTCTTACTTGGGATATTGTGCTTAATACCAGAAACACTGTTAGATTATGAATTTATAATTTTCTTTTTCCTCAACGAATGCTTCGCCAACCTGGACTAGATTAATTATTTGTTCCACTGAAAACTGTAATCCACTCCCAATGCAAACCTCAGCATCCTCATTTTCACATCCTATATCTGACTGCATCCCATCACTGAACCTTTCCATGGCATCACCTGTACCAATTCAAATCCCATCTACAATCTTCCACCAAACCAAGGGGTTGCACAGCAACCCAGCCACCAAATGATGCAGCAGCACACCAGAAAATATTACCAAAGCCAGCCACCACTAGGAAGCTGGGTAGAAGGTTCTGCTTTAGCAGGAATTGACTGAAGGGTATTAAATCTGACTGTCAAATGTCTACCCTTATTTCCTAACTGAAGTCTTTGAGGAATCAACCTTAGCTGCCAGAAATCCCAAACCAAAGCCAAAATCTGAAACAAAATTAACTAATTCTGTAAATCTGTACAGTTGATAGGCATGCAGAGAGTCTCCAACCCCCCCCCCCCCACACACACACACACTGCCATTACGGCTCCCCAAGCAATTAACCAGGTGCACAGAAATAGGCCTGTATGAAGCCCTGCCTGGGTGGAACAGAACGGAGGTCTACTATAAGGAGTGTTTTGATAATCACTGAAATTGATTGGCACTTCTAAAACTGCAGTGGTTTAAATTTCCCAGATATGTTATGCCTTGTAATACATTAAATAGTGTCATGTATGCAGAAAGTTTGTGACCATACAGGATTTATTAAAATCGATTGCATGTATGTGTTGTCTTCACAACAGGTAACTCTATTTTAAGGTATACACTAAAATAACTGTTAAGGAATAAACTATTTGTAGCTTTTTTTTTTTTTTTAACATGTTCTTCCTCGAGAAGAATGGTGCTCCCTAGCGCCCATCAGTTGCCCTATTTGATTGCAAGAAAAGCCCCTGCCAAATGGCCATGCTTCTAAAGGCCAAAAGCAATTTGTCCTGTTCTGCCTTCAGAACCAACCCCCCCCCCCCCCATACCCACTAGTGCAACTGATGCAACAAATAGCAGCAACATCAAGACCTTGTCCTGCATCTGAAAGCAAGCATCGTACAAATCCACCTCCAGCAGGGCAAATCTGCCACTTACCTTCTTATGCAGCCCCCTCTTACACAATATGTCAAGTTGTACCTCAGCAGCCCTACCCAATATCTCAGTGCAAGAAGGGCTGCAAATCAGAACCACCAAGTCAGGAACACTTCACAGACATTGTCCCCACCCACACAAAGAGCCAGAGGAACTCATAAAAACTAGTAAAGTTAACAGAATAGCAGGTCTTTGCCTGCCTACACTGAAGGTGAGAGCCAACTACAATATACATCCTGATTTCCAAACTGCGATCTGACATGATCGTCACTTAAACACACAATAATCAGAGGCAAGAATCTGGCTGTACTGCAAAACATTGTACAACCATGGCATACTCCTTAATATTCCCTGCGTCTTCATGAAGAAATTGCACAATTATTGCTGCCATACACATGTGCAGTGGTAGCCCTTACTTCATCTCACTCAGGACCCGGGAAAAACAGCTTACAGCTTCGAATGAGCACCTGCTTTGACGAGTGATCAGCTTCGCAATCAAAGCCTGTTCATCAAGGGACTAAAGTCCTCACCGACTCCGCACACTCAACCGCTCATGAACACACAAACTGGCCACCAAACCTTCACTAGCAAACACAGGCACTCCACAAAACTCAGTACCGCTGAAACACCTGCTACTCCAGACATGGCCATAACCACTCTTGCCTGCCATGCAATACTTCTTAACTCTCTTTCCAACTCTCAATTGCTGTGAAGACAACTTCATCAACAGCCCAAGCAAAAAGGAAGCTGCCAGCTCACACATCACCAATTCAACCACACCATACTGCAGCCCACCGTCAGCAGAAACCAAGAAATGGCACAACAACAAAGTAAACCATGTTAACAGCTTTCAGCCATAATCACCAGCAAAAAAATCAAATGCTACTACGCGAAAGGCCACCCAAGCAGCAATGACTTACCCTGAGTAAATAAACTATCAGGGCCGAAAAACAGTAATCCTCCAAGACCTCTTCAGCTCGCCTACATAGCAACAAGTCAGTTTATTAATTAATAATTGCCGATGCTACTCTGCACTTGCACCGGAAGCAACATTTTCCCTAAGGCACTCGCAACCCGCAAAATGGCCATCGCAGCTCCCTCCAGCCCACATACCACTACCGAAACAAGCCACGACAGGAAAGACACCCAGAAACCCCAGGGGCGAACAAAAAGAAGGGGACAAACACCGCAAAGGACCTAACAAGCTGGCAGCTTCCATGCCAGCAAAGCCACCTGTCTTCTATTTATTTATTTGTTTATGTATTTATTTATTTGGTTTTAACTTTACCATTATCCATGTAACTATTTTCTAAGATTCCCCATTGACAATAAGCAACTACAAATGGCCACCACCCAACCAACCAGGGGGCCAAGCCAACTCACCCTAGAGCTCCACCGCGAACGCACAAGAGCCCAGCAGTGAGACAAAAGGGTCGCAGTACCTGCCAAAAGACAGCTCGGACCATGCACCCCTCTGGCCAAAATGACCCCACCATAAAAAAAAAAAAAAAAGATCTCAAATCATCCCCGAAATAACCCAACTACTCACCCTCCCCCTTTTGTCACCTTCCCCACATATGCTAGCAATAATTAAGGCCTACCTATCCATCAGAATATTTTCAGGTTGTTCCAGGCATAGCTTGCCATGGCAAGTTCACGCCAAAATGTGACCCCTTATCCAGTTACTCTTGCATAAACCCCTTAAGCCCCTCCCTTCCCTTACCTCATTTCCTCCCAAATAATCCTCACTCCAATTTTAACCCTTACCTCCCCTTATCCCTCTTAACTCCTGTTTATAGTTATCTAACCCCACCCCCATTGAAGATGTCCTAGGACAAAATTGTTTGTTGCCATACCTCATTTACATAAGCAACACTAGCATTCAATCCTGGCAATTTAGCACACAAGACTCTGCAGATGTCTGTTTCCATTACAGTATACCTGCATCACAAATACTGTTTCTTTCACCCTGTGTGCCATCTTTCTCAAGGAGTGATATTGATTTACAAATATATATTTTCTTATACCTTATTGTTGGAATAATACTTAACCAGGTTTGTTCCATACATTTCTTTTTCATCAGTTCTATAATTCAGTAGTTTGCAATAGTTACCAAATCTTGGTTTAATAAGGTGACTGTAGAAGTCACAAAATTCCTTGTTATGATTCCATTTATTTTAAAATTCTTTCTAATTATGTATTGTTTCCAAACAAAAAAAAATGATGTGTTACCTTGCTGCCCCCTATAAGCTACATGTTTGGAATAATAAGTTTGTCTTACTTGGCAGCCAGAAAATATGCACATTTACAGTTAGCAGTCAGATTATTAAAATTATTGTGATTTACTGATTATTAATTGTATGAAAATATGTTAAAATTTGTCTTGTTGTCTCTGCAAGTGTGAGTTGCATCATCCTATATAACTAAAGACTAAGAACTGCAGTCACATTCCTGGTAAGATTAAAGCAAGCATTATTAAAGATATTCTTATAGTTTATCTGTCATAGCAAACTATTTTACATAAAGGAAACTATTCTCAGGCAATATATATACACCATATAATTATTAAATGTGGGGCTACAATGGAACAGAGACTGCAGTAGCTATGCTTTGTTCAACAAAAGAAAATAATGTATTGATGGCTTTCTGTCTTTACTGTGATAGGATTTGTCTCCTAATATGCATAGCTATTATTCCATACTAGTCACAATGAAAATGGCCCTTACTCTGTGTTACTTTGTGTACTGTAATGAGATTTCTACCTTTCAGAACATTACTTTTTTATATTATCTGCCAAACCATTACATCCTCTTGTAGCTATTAGGTCAAAAGTGCAAATGATATATAAGGAGTTGGGCTGCTGGTAGCTGCTATACCAAGGAGACCTAAATGGTTTGTATAAATTGTTGAGGTAGCATGAAAAATGATAAGCTCACTTCTTCAGGCTACTGATGTAAAACTACCATAAAATGAGAATACATATGCCCATTTCTCATGGAGAGTACTATGGTAGAATTATGCATGGTAATGTTTCTTGTGTAGTAATCGGAACAGTCAGATTTGTCTTTATCATGAATCATTGTACTTTTACATGTAACTAGTCTGCCTTTTGACATAGGATATAGTCAGTTGTTTGTTTGAGGAAGCACCATTTATGGGTTAACATTTTTACCAGAATCAGGGAAGCAGATAAAATGTGACACTAGAAAAGAGTTAGGAGTGCAACAATATGTAATGAATGCAAATATTTGGCCAACCTGTCACGTATCTCCCTGTGCTTAAATAGAGCGAAAGTCTTTTGTCTGCTTTGTCTGAAATTCCTTGTGTGTAGTCATGCTTATAACCATTTATCTTATCTCATACAAGACTGTGACTACAAAGAAGCTGCAGTACCTGTGTTCTGAGCTCCAAATTTTACTTTATTAAGGCAATTTTTTGCATAGCATCAACAACAGTTAAAAAGCAAAACAACAGTATATAAAGTAATAAATACAAGTGACAATAAAACTATGAAAATCCATCACAATGAAATATATCAACCAGCAGAGCTGTATATGTGTGCGTGCATATATATATATATATATATATATATATATATATATATATATATATATATATATATATATATATATATATATATATATATATATTTATGTATGTGTGTGTGTGTGTGTGTGTGTGTGTGTGTATAGGTTCATAGGTAGGTACTTGGGCTATCGACTCTAGGGCCCATACAAGACTAGCCAAAAAATGTACCCTGGCTTTCGCCACCCAAGAAAATTATTTTCCTGTGCCCCTGTCGAGCAGAGCCACAGAAGTGATCCCCGGGGTAATCATTTCCCATCCAATCATCAAGATTTTTTTTGAAGAGTGCTAATGAGGAGCTCTGTTTGACATAGATAGGTAGTCTGTTCCAGAGTATGGGAAGTCTCTGGGACAGGAATCTGTCTCTCCAGCATGTTCTGTTTATTGTGTTGACAAGGTTTAGGTCCCTAGAGCATGTAGCTCGGAGGGATTAGGATTTCTTTAAGTGGAGCATGTCCAACAGCTCTGGGTTTGACATAGCTTTGTATGTTAGGCAGAGATCGCCCCTGAGTAGGCGATATGCGATGGAGTAAAACTGTAGTTTTTTGAGACGGTCTGCGTAGGGCATCTGTTTGAGGCCAGTAATCCTCTTTGTGATATTTCTGTGGTCTTTCCAGTTGTTGTAGATGTCTTGTGAGGTACATACCAAAAGGGGCGTTGTACTCTATAATGGGTCTAATGAGTGATGAGTAGAGGGGAACAATGACCTCTTTTTTTCTGGATGAGAATCCTTTTGTGATGAGATGAGCCATGTAGAAGGATTTCCTAACCACTGTGGCGATGTGATTATCAAAGGAGAGACTACTGTCCAACTGTGTCCCAAGGTCTCTTATCACATTTTCAGCATTAAGCAGACTACCAGCTATGTGGTAGTTCATGGGTACAGAGTTTTTACCAAAGGGGATGACAGTACACTTTTTGGCATTGAGCTTCAGGCCATGGCTTTGACACCAAGTATCTGCCTCAGTGAGGCCCTTTTGTAGTATATTTATATATATATATATATATATATATATATATATATATATATATATATATATATATATATATATATATGGGTCTACCTGACATCATCGACAGCGGAAAACACCGACAAGCGAATCGCGAGTGCCAGAAGATCGACAATGCAGAAGACTGACGTGATGGATGAAAACACCGACGCCGAGGATGCCGACATGGGAAAAGGCTGTGTAAGTATGCGGTAGTGACGGACGTTAGGGTGCGAGTAAGGTAAGTGTGGATAGTGACGGTCTGTGGGGATAGGGGTGGGTTAAGTGAGTTAGGGTTAGGGACTGGGTTAGGTAAGTGTGCGGTAGTGATATTCTTTGGGTTAGGGGCGGGTTAAGTGGGTTAGGGTTAGGGCGCGGGTTAGGTAAGTGTGTGGTAGTGATAGTGTTTGGGTTAGGGGTGGGTTAAGTGAGTTCGGGTTAGGGACTGGGTTAGGTAAGTGTGCGGTAGTGATAGTCTTTGGGTTAGAGGCGGGTTAAGTGAGTTAGGGTTAGAGCGCGGGTTAGCTGAGTATGCGATAGTGACGGACCTTAGGGTTAGGGTTTGGGTTAGGGTTGTAGATAGTTGTGTATGTGTGGTTTAGTGTGGGTTTGTAGGGATTTTGGTGTGCTTGTGTTGTGTGTGTGGTTTTTGGACAGGGGATGTGTTTTGTTTGTTGATTGTTGTTATTGTGGTGTGTGTAGTGTATGAGGTTTCGTGTTTGTGTACCGTCGGTTATTTCGTTGTCGGGCATGTGAGGTTTCGTGTTTTTGCACTGTCGGTTATGTGGTGTTGGTAATTTCGTTGTCGGTGTTCTGGGGTTTCGATTATGTCAGGTAGAACCATATATATATGTAGATTCAGCAAGTCAATATATATCTATAGCTATATGTATCCATGAAGTCAGCAAGTCAAATTCAAGAATTCAGGTTGTAGCAACTCAGCAAATTAGAAAAGCACTGGCAAAACAAGTTAAGCAGGCCCCTGCTCTTGAATGCCAAGTCAAAAGGTAAAGTCTTTGATGACCTAAAGAAAAGGCATGACAACAAACCTATCATAGCTGTAGCTGAGAAGAAAAAAAAAACAAAAGGCTGATGTTTAAAATGTACTTATGGAACCAACAGCAGCCCACGTGGGCCTGCAAAGCCTGAGACAGACAGTATAGCACAGTGAGAGTCTTCATGGGAAAGGGGCTGGTGTTTTCCTAAGACAAGAAGAGGACTATGAAGATTTTGTAGATGGGATATAAAGGGGATTTGAGGAGCTTAGGCACTAGAGCACAGGCACTGATATGCAGACAAGGAGAGGTACCAGCTTGTAGCCTAGACACAGAGCTGAGTCTCATTGTCAAACGTGAGAAGAAACCACTCAGTGAACCTGTACTACTACTGAAGCATCAGTCTGGGGTAGAAGATGCTGGAGATCCTCCATAAATGGGAGAGTTGTCCTTCTTTCTATTTTGGACCTCTGGAATTTCAACTAATTATATATAACCAGCTGGTGCATGGTCTTCAGGGTATCAGCAGCGGTAAGCATGTTTGCACAGAATCCTGTGAAAAAGAAAGGCAAATCTGGGTGTAGTCATCATAACAGTGCAGTGGTTAGTGTTGCCTCCTCACAGCAACAAATTCTCCGATTCAAACCTTGGCTGGGCTGCCTTCTGTGTGGAGTCTGCATATCCTCCCTGTGGTCGCGTGGGTTTCCTCCGGTGATTCGGTTTCCTCTTACATCCCAAAGACATGCTGTAGGTGGACTGGGCACTCTAAATTGGCCCTAGGCATGAGTTTGTGCATGTGTGTGCCTTCTGTGGAAGGTTGGGTGCTGGGCTGGCAACCCTACACTGTAGAACTCCACTGCCAATCATAAGCAGACAGGTGATCCGCTGTGGCGAACCCAAACCAGGAAAAGCCAAAAGAAGAAGAAGTGATATGCTAATGCTGTCACCCCAATCAAACCTTACAGTGGAAGCATAAATACTGTCAAAAGGGCCCAAGATCAAGTTCCTGTATCAAAGAGAAAATTAGCCTATAAGATAATATACAGATGAACTAGATGGTTGCAAACTCTGCATGAACAACATATATAAAATCCATCTCCTTGTGCTTCAGTAATAAATGTTTGGTCTAAAAGTCATTGTACATTCCTTGGATATAATGTTATTCATTTTACACTGAAATATTAAATGTTAAAGTACATGTTATTAAAATGACATCAGCTGCTATATCACTTGAAATGAAATAGTCTAAGTAAGCTTCTAGGGTCATAGGTATTTACTAGGATATTGATCTGTGAGGATTTTAAGAGAGCCTAGCCTTGCATTCCAGTGACAGTTTTTAGCCCTTTTTTGTATACATATATTGCAGAGATGAGCTGAACAAGCATAAGTTAGGGCATGTCTCCCCATATTGGTGAATGACAGGAGTGATAAACCAGGGCTGAATTTCTGGTTACCCATCCATTCATCCAAATTATATTTGAATAGAGTTAGAAAATATGTGTTTTATGTGGATTGGAAGACAGTTGTGTAGAGGTGATACAAACCTATCTCTACATGTTCCATTTATTTTGCAAAAGAGATTGAGATTCCTTGAGGAGGGTGTTGTGATGCCATTGAACTTGCAAATGTGTAATATGTCTGACATAACAGCCTATGTTGAAGCTCTCTTCATAATAAAGAGGTAATCTCTCAGTAACGTGTATGACCCTGAGAAGAGGGAGAAGGCTTTGAGTCAGTCTGCATACTTTTTGCAATTTACACTTTTTGTATGAGAAAGCTTTGTTGTGTTGACAAGTGTTTGTCCTAATACTCAGTGATCAGTCTAATGAGTACTGAGTACAGTGGAACACCTACATCCTTGGACATGAACTCACTACCTTTGTACATAAGCTGTGCAGTGAAGACCACCTTCTTTATAATGGCTCTATATTACAAGATCAAAGATTTACTTAATTGAATAAGTAAAGCTTGAACTTGTAATATCAAAACGATAAATTGTTCAACGGACGATTTAACCTAGGGAAACACTTC
Organism: Protopterus annectens; assembly: GCF_019279795.1. Lineage (NCBI taxonomy): Eukaryota > Metazoa > Chordata > Ceratodontiformes > Protopteridae > Protopterus > Protopterus annectens. Next base: position 867,776,486 of record NC_056727.1, on the reverse strand, counting down.
CCTTGGCCGTTCTGTGGAGTATGCCCATTTCTCCAATTTGGAGTGATCTTGGAGTTGGTATATTTAGGTAGGGGGTGTGGTGGGCGAAGCCCCTCACTTGATTTCGGATGTAAAGTTTTTTTTTTTTTTTTGATTCGGCCAAGGGAAGTGTTTCTGTTGGTTGAATTGGCCGTTGGACAATTTTAGCTGTCGATATTACAAGATCAAGCTTTACTTATTCGATGAACTAAAGCTTCGATGTTGTAATATAGATGCTTTATAACAGTGGATTATGTGGTGAATAAAGTGCAGATCATTGTCCACATAAGTCCCCGGATCTGTAATTACGAGATCAGTTTTCAGGATGTCTTATCAATCTGATAGTTACAAGGGGAGTTATGCTTGCCAACTTATTTGAACATAAGCTTCTTGCTTCTTGACATTTAGTTTTAGTCTATCATTTTGACACCTGCTGTTTTTGGACAGGTCCTTTTGTGGGATTTTGGTGTCTTCAGGGGTGTTTATGATGGCATCAAGTTTGCAGTCATCTTTATTACTGGTCAGCCACAAATCTTTAACATTACTTTGACCTCCAAGAAGAAAATGCCAAAAGAATAGTGGCACAATGAATGTTATTTCTGAGTTTTTTTACGATCCACCACCAAATTGTACTTACCCAAGCTGAATCCATTGAAGCTCCACTTTACTGAACGAATGGACTGCCAAATTCTTTTCACAGGGAAAGGAACCACTTGACCACCATGAAAAACTGTGTCCTCTCTTCCATGTAGTGCAATCTCAGAGTTGATATATTTAATTAGGGGGGTGTGGGGGCATGAGGAGCAAAGCCCCCTAATTTGGTGGGCTTACTTTTCCTGTGCTTTGTTTGGCTTCCATGGTGGTCCAGTGGTTCCTTTTCATGTGAAAGGAATTTGGCAGTCCATTTGTTCATTCAAGTGGAGCTTTGGTGGATTCAGCTCGGGTAAGTACAATTCGGTGGATTGTACTTTTGTCTAATGAAAGTAGATCCATATATATATATATATATATATATATATATATATCTATATATATATATATATATATATAAAAAAATATATATATATATATAAATATATATATATGTATACATATATATATATATATATATATATATATATATATAAAATGTATATATATGTGTGTGTGTGTATATATATATATATATATATATATATATATATATATATATATTTATATATATTTATTTATTTATTACATTTGTTTACCTGGAATATCCAACAGGGCAAATAACCATTTTCAGCAGTGGCCCCGGGAGAAAATCTCCACAGACAAGGAGTAACATAATGTAAAAAAATTACAGTATAAAGTGTTACTTTCTAAAAAAGAACAGGTAAATATGAAGTTGCAATAAAAGAAAAACAAAAGGTATGTACAATGGGTAGAATATTAGACACAACATATAGCTACCCTGTTTGTAATTCAGTAGCATTTCAAAAACAAGTGGATACAATGGTTACATTATATAATAGTCTTATACAATGGTACATACTTATGAAAGAAGCAAGAGAGCTTGAGAGAATGTTAGATGAAGAAACTCAACAGCAAAAATGCACACTTTCAGACATCTTTTCTTACCACTAAAAAGCATGCATATTGTAGAGTAAATTACATTTTCTCAGTTTTCCTGCATGTAAGATTAACAAGACATTGTTACATTCTAATTAAGGAAGAAGTGGCAGATTTATTATCAAACAACACAATAGACATAATACATTTGTTATCATAGGGTAACAAAAATCCTAGTAAAGTACAATGTGTAGCTTATCAGTAAAATGAAGAAAAGACCAGGACATGTGGACTGCATGATCCTTATCTCTTAGAAAAGTAAACGTTGTGTTTTCTATATTAATAGTGAATATAGGGTGACAGTTATGAAATCATGTAGGAAGTGGGAAGAAAGAAATCCTTACAGTTTGAAGATAAGCTGAGCAACTCTCTCATTAAATCTGATATTTTAAATGAGATTCAGAAATTCATTTTATATCATTAATTAAACGGGAAAGCCAATAGAAAGAACACAATTAAGTTAGACTCTGCCCAAAAATAGAAGATAGAGAACACCACGAAGAAAACCAGTAAAAACACACAAAGCAAAAAGCCCAAGAGTGGTAAGTCCAAACGCCAAAAATTGCGTGGCGAAAATAATCGAGTTGTAGCAGCTTAAAACTTTACCAAATGTGGCCAGTCTGTAGATCAAAGTAAGTAGTCAAGACCAAGCAACAAAACGTAAAAAATCCCTTAAACGCAAGTTTTATTGATTAGAAAGTTTAGCGTTTTCGCTCGAGACACAGCTCCAGCTTCCTCAGAAGTACAAGTGCTTACACACACAAAACGTCAATTTAAAAACACATAGCGCGGGCTTTTTTACTGAGAAAATTTTAAAGCAACATTGACCCTTCTTTTAGTGTGTTAAACTACATCACCACTGAATAGTCTATGACCAATGTACAATTTCAGGTGATGTCAGAAGGGGATAACAATCAAAATAAGAAATAGGAAATGAAAAATAATAACAGTAAAAGTAGAAATAAAAATGCAAATAACAGTAAATAGATAAACCAAGTCACTCCGGGTCACAGCGCTTGCTGTGTTCCGTTCATTGACCTGTTTTCTTTTCAATTTGACTGTATAAAAAGCAGTGTTTCAACAATAAAATTTAAACATACTTTGTATCTAACCTAGTGTTGTACACTACATTATTTTTCATTTTCTATTTCTTATTTTGATTGTTATCCCCTTCTGTACTTCTGAGGAAGCTGGAGCTGTGTCTCGAGCGAAAACGCTAAACTTTCTAATCAATAAAACTTGCGTTTAAGGGATTTTTTACGTTTTGTTGCTTGGTCTTGACTACTTACTTTGATCTACAGACTGGCCACATTTGGTAAAGTTTTAAGCCGTTCAAAAATAGAAGATCTCAAAATTACAAACTTTGGATGATGATTCTGGATTGCTCCATTTATAAAATGTATTATTCTTTCCAATCATTCTAAGGTTGAATAATACCGAGTTACTTTTCAGAGAGAAAATGATTTTTTTTTAATGTCTCTCATAGCTAGGTATTATGTTCAGGCACATGCACATTCACATGCTGACATCTTCAAGAACCATGAGACCAAAATTCATAACTTTATTGTTAAGCCTGTTTCAAATGTCAAAATCTAGCTCCTGGAAAACAACTGAGGGAAAAAAGTAATTTCTTTTAGAGATGATCTCTCCCACCCCAGTGGTCTGTGCAACTGCTACTTCTGTTTAAGAAAAAAATAAATTAGCAAGTGATCCCACTTTAGTGATTCTGAGCTTACTCTTGGGTTTCTCATTAAACTGAACTCAAATATCCTACTTAAATAACTTTCCAGCACTTTACCTATGCACATAAATATTCAAAAGGTTGATATAGGGCAGCAAACAGTCTCCACTGGAACAATTTTAGGCATTCATTTTGACATTTAGAAAGCAGTATTAAAGGCTTGGTGATGGGTGTGTCAAGAGAGGAAATAGCTTGTACAGTTGTGGAATAAGTGTGTTTATTCCTCAAAAATGTCTTGTGAAATTTGTGTTAATAAATGCATGTTCTTATTGGTGCGACATATATTAAGACTTAACAGTGGGGGAGGTTTATTTCACACATAGATTATCAAATCTCAATCCCATAAAATGGTGCATTTTATACAGTGATTAGCATAAGGGTGGATTACAAATATGTAATTTTGTCAAGTTTCATTGAGTATGTTCTAGACAGTGACACCTTTGTTTTTTTTTTTTTTCCAAAATCTTTTTATTTCAATTTTCTTTTTTCAAATGATAACAACAATACGGTAACTCAAAAAACAAATGTATCTTTTGGCTTTTCCCAGTTAGGGATTGCCACAGCGGAACTCCGGTCCGCTAATGATTGGCAGTAGATTTTTACGTACCGGCTTGCCAGGCCTGGCGCACAACCTTCAACGAAGGTATGCCCATTCACGCATGTCTCCACACAGAAGATGCTTTAGCTGAGAATCGAACAGGACAGCGTCTTACTGTGAGGTGACAATGCTACTGCAGCACTACCACCGCAGCTAACTCAAAAAACAAATAAACAATACAAATACCTATCTAAAGAAAACAGACAACAATCTAATTCAGAGAAAATTATACATATATACATATATACATACATATATTTATACATATATACACACAATATATACACAAGAAGTCACTACATCGTCAAGTAAAGTATGAGAATTCTTATGTTCATTTGGTCTCATAAGGGATAGTTAGAATGGGGATAGTCTATATATAAATTAAAAATAGAAATTTAACCATTTATTTGTATGTTTAGGGAAAATATCTAGTTACACATATACTAAGAAAAGGGAGAAGATGCAAGAAAGACTGGTTATACTACATTCATTTCTTATTTAAAGGTTAGCTTTTCATGACAATTTGTAGGCAATTTTTATTTGTCAAAACTATATCTAGCAAGTAACCCCAATATTTTTGATAATAGCATTTGTTTTTTGTTTTTGAATAAAATAATTTGCGAGATGAGATATATTTGATAGCAAGATTGCTATTTTTTTTCCCATGTAATTGGTGACATGACATTCCAATTCTTTGTAATAAAGAATTTAATAAGGGCACACATCGTAATAAAAACATGTTTTAATATTTTTGGGAGTTGATTGATATTAATGTACAATATAGCTGTCTCCCAAGTAAGGGTTGATTTTTCATATCCCATCTTCTCTAATCTTACTCTCAAGGAACACCATAAGGTGTGTATCTTAGTATGGTTCCACATGACATGTAAAATATCAGCTGTTTGATCTGGACAATGGGGACATATGGGCGAAAAGTTAGGATTGAATTTATTTAATTTAGATAAGGAATAATATAGATTGTTATTTACCATAATTTGTGTATATAACAGCTTCTAGAAAGGAATAAATTTGATTGTATTTTCAATAGCTAGTTTCTTATTTTCTTCAGTCAGTGATTGATTTTTCGTTTGCCAATAGTTTGAAAATAATAAATAATTCTGATGTTTTGCACTCATTACAATTTTATAAGTCCTAGAAATTGTTCTCCCTTTAATTGCAAGATTTTCAAGTATTAATTTAACTAAATATGTGTTCTGTAAGTCAGTGTGTATTTGTGAGAATTTAACATTTATAAGATGATGAAGTTGGTTAAGGATAATACTATATTTCATAGAAAGTTTGAGTTCATGTCTCATTTGCCTTGTGTTAGAGTCTTTCCATTGGTATATATCCCATATTGTGTAGTCTTTTATCAGGGGGTAGTGTGTTATATTTACTGGTTTATTATTTATTAGTAAATTAGGGTTTAGGTGTAATGGTTGTATAAGGGCAAAAGCGTCAGCTAATTGCAATGATTTAAATAGTTTCTGAGTTGTAAGAATCATGTTTTTAATTAGTGGGTTTAAGTTATTCGTGTATATGCTAGCCTGGTTTAATTTCAAGAATGGTAAGGCTTTGATATTACAGCCAAGGGATTTCAACTGTTCATACCAAATTTTGGTCAACTGGGGTGTCCAAGTATTTATATATGAGTCATAGTTTATTATTTGTATTAGTCTGTATACAGTAATTATACTACAGTAAAGCTTGAAATCAGGTAACCCCAATCCCCCCTTATCTATGGCGAGTACAAGTTTTGCATATTTAATTCTTGTAGATTTGGGATACCATAAGAATCTTGATATAGCTTTTTCCATGGCAAGGAAGAAGTTTTGGGGAATATTTGAAAAGGTAGCATTTAATTGAAAGAGTATTCTTGGTAAAAAAATAATCTTGACAACACTAGCTTTTGACAGTAGAGACATATTAATGTTCTTCCATCTATCCATATCATTTTGAATACTAGTCCATGTAATTACTAGGTTATTGTTTATAATATCTTTGAAGTCTCAAGTAAATATTATTCCTAGATATTTTATCTGGTAGTTTATTTTGATCTCACTCATAGGAAAGTACAATTCTTTATTCCTTATAGGATTGAGGGGAGATATGTGTGACTTGTTTAAATTTAAATTATAATTTGAAACTATTGAGAACTCATCAATAACTTTAAGTATTTTTGGGAGGTCAGTAGTGGGGAGTTGGAAGTATATATTTAAGTCATCAGCAAAGACCAAGTATATAAGATTTGTATTGTGGATTCTGGGAATATGATGAAAAGTTTTTTGTGAGATAAACAGAAGGAGGGGTTCTAGATAAAGATTAAATAAGTATGCTGAAAGAAGACATCCTTGGCTTGTACCATTGGATAAGGGTATAGAGTTAGTTATAAGTTTATTTACCTGTATAGTGGTAGAAGCTTTCTGATACAGAACCTGGATCATTTTAATGAATTCTTGAGGAAAACCATATAAAGGCAGTATATTAAAGAGAAAGTGTAAGTTTACTCTATCAAAAGCTTTAGTTGTGTCTACTGTAAGGGCATATCTGGGGCATTTATCCCTATTAAGTAGTCTTACAATGGTATCTAAAAGGAGGGTGTTGTCACTTGTTTGCCTGTTTGTCATAAAGCCCATTTGTTGTTGGGAAATAATAGAGGGGAGTATATTCTTAAGTCTGTTTGCTATAACATGGACTAATATCTTAAGATCAGTGTTTATGAGGGCTATTGGTCTATAATTTGCTGGATCTGTTGGGTCAGAATGCGGTTTAGGAATCAACACTGTCTTGGAGTTATTTAAGTATTTGTCTATTATACCATATTGTATTATATAGTTGAAAACTTTTAATAACACTTTGGAGATAGGTTCCATGAATAGCTTATAAACATTCGATGTGTATCAATCAGGCCCAGGGGATTTACCTAATTTTAGTTTGTTTATTGCAGCTTTTATATCTTTTAAATGTAACGGTGATTTTAAGAGTTTCCTTTGATCTTCTGCAATTTGTGGAAAGTTTATATTATGTATAAAATCCTCAAATCTGTCTGTAGTTGTTGATAAGGGTATATTGTATAATTTCTTATAAATATCTTCAAAAGCGTCCACTATATCTTGATCTTTATATTTCACCTGTCCTTCACATTTTATTTCTTTGATCCTAGGAGGTCCACTTTTTATGTTAATTAGTCTAGCTAGGAATTTTGATGGTGTTTAAGCCCATTTTGAATATTGATATATTGACCTTAATTCTAAGGAGGAGATATTTTCTAAATAGCGTTTGTATAATTGTTTTTGCCAATCAGTTATTTTTTCCTCAAGTTCTTTAGAATATTTTTCCTGAAGTTCTAGTTCAGCAGTGTTTATTTGACACTCTAGTTCATTCTTAAGATTGTTATACTTTTTTTTTTGAGTCATGCAGATTTTTGAAAAATAATACCCCTTGGTAGCCGCCCATTGTATGTCATATGGAATTTGATCAGATATAAAATCATTTTGAAGTTGGGCTAACACATTCTGAATTTCTTGTGTAGTTTCTTGGTTTTGTATAATTTTAGGATTTAACATCCAGGTATTGAAATAGGAAATATTTTGTTTATGAGCTTGAACGTTTATTAAAAGTCTAATTTTGGAATGATCTGAAAGAGTTCTAGGTGATACAGCATAATTTATTTTATTAGAAAGGAAAGCAAGAGAAATTAGAAAAGCATCTATCCTGGACCAAGTTTTATGAGTGGCTGAAAAGAAAGTGAACCTTGATATTGTTTTATCATAATGGAATTTAACATAAGGGTCAACTAGTTCAAATGTATTTTGTAATTCTTCAAGTGCTGTAGTGGTACATTGTAACTGTCCATTTTTATTATGTGATCTATCCTTATCTAGATTTATTAAAGCATTCCAGTCCCCACCTACAATAAACAGATGAGTTGGGTATTTGGCTAATATATTAAAGATTTCATAAATGAAGAGCTGTTGATTTGAGCAGGGGCTATATATATTAAGAAAGATGTTCAGTAGTAAATAATACCCATCTTCCCTTTGAGTCAGCTTCATAGGAAATAATCTCTCCTTGGAAGGATTTATTTAATGTAATGGCCACTCCCCTGGACAAAGAACTATAATTTGCAGCAACTAATGTTTTAACCCATTTTCTTTTCCTAAGCCAAAGTTGGTCATCTAAGTGAGTTTCTTGCAAGAAAGTTATATCAGCCTTAGTTTGGTATGTGAGGTGCATGATTAAATTTCTTTTCTTTTTATCTAGCATCCCTTTAACATTCCAAGAGTCTATGGTTATCATTTTTATTAATATTGTTGAAGTTTCTCATTAGTTGATACACAAAAATAGTTATAAACTTTTTCTGTTAGTGTATTTATCTTAAGAATAAATGTTGTGACTTCTATACTCCTAAACTCTAAATAGTTGCCTAGCCCACCCATCCCTCTGTATTTGTAAATGTGCATGAGTTAAGAAACTAAAAGAAACTATTATTTTTAACAGCAAGGGATAGATATATCAGAGGGATGTCAATAATACCCATACTATTCTAAATGCTAACAGTCATCAGCTAACAGACTGTGCCCATCCCGCTCCTTTTATTATTTATATACTGCATATTCATTTTCAGACTTCTTAAAATATTATATTAATTGTGCCCTTAGATATTGTATAGAGAGAAAAGGAAAAGTAGTTTTTATAAAAAGTTTTGTAGTAACAGCAACATATTATAATTCTTAACATTTCAAGAGTTATTAAAGAGTTAACAAAACAATATTTTCAAAAATCAAGTACAGTATATGTATATTTTAAAGAAGGCATCATTTTAAAATTCAACAACATTTGCATTATTCTTGCTAACAGCAAGTAACTGTGGTTCTTTAAAATGTATTGGAAACCATACAAGCAATCATTGTGAACTCATATTATTAATTAACCAGTGCCATCTACTGGATAAACAGGGGAAAAAAAAGAAGATGTTTTTATACCTTGTTCATAGACACATTTAAAGGTAACTCAGTGGTTATGTCAGCAGAATAATGATTATACATTTTAAACATTTAAAGAAGGCAGCACTTTAAAATTCAACAACATTTGCCTTATTCTTACTAACAGCAACTAACTGTGGTTCTTTAAAATGTATTGGAACTTCATTTAACACTGCACTGGCAAAAGCCATATAGATCCATCATTGTGTACTCGTATATTAATAATTAACCAGTGCCATCTACTTGAACAAACAGAGAGAGAAAAGAAAAAAAAATGTTTTTTGTACCTTGCTAATAGACACATTTAAAAGTAACTCAATGGTTATGGCAGCAGAATAATGATTATACATTTTAAACATTTAAAGAAGGCAGCACTTTAAAATTCAACAACATTTGCCTTATTCTTACTAACAGCAACTAACTGTGATTCTTTAAGATGTATTGGAACTTCATTTAACACTGCACTGGCAAAAGCCATATAGATCCATCATTGTGTACTCGTATACTAATAATTAACCAGTGCCATCTACTTGAACAAACAGAGAGAGAAAAGAAAAAATGTTTTGTACATTGCTAATAGACACATTTAAAAGTAACTCAATGGTTATGGCAGCAGAATAATGATTATATATTTGAAACATTTAAAGAAGGCAGCACTTTAAAATTCAACAACATTTGCCTTACTCTTGCTAGCAGGAACTAACTGTGTTTTTTTGATTGCATTGGAATCTTCATTTAATACTGCACTGTCAAAAATCATATAAACACATCATTGTAAACTCATATGTTAATAATTAACCAGTACCATCAACTGAACAAACAGAGAGGAAGAAGAAAAAAAAAAAGAGAAATGTTTTTGTACCTTGCTCATAGACAGACTTAAAAGCAACTCAATGATTATGCCAGTAGAATAATGAGTATAGATTTTAACTGAAACTACTTATATCTAATATTTACACTACTTAAACTCTTATATCAAAGGTTATAGCCCATTTTTTAAATGTAATTTAACACTTTTTTCTAAGCTGTAAATGCACTTTAAATTCATTTCTCTATGCAGACAATGTTAGGTAGCTTTGTAACTTTTAAATGTAAAGGCAGTTGCTAAAAGACAGTACCTTAAGTATTACAGTGTAGCAAAGAGGTTTTCTTTACAGGCAACTAAGCAGAGTTATTTAGAACACATTCCACATCCATTTGTTTAAAATTTCCCATAAGAGTGGTATATTCTTCTGTACTGTAGTTCTTTGGAGCTCTAGCACTTGTTTAGCCTTCCAAATGGTGTTTTTGGATCAAAAGATATGAAAAGAGTTGTCTCAGGCAGGATTTACTTTGAAGAGATGCAGAAAGGTGGATTTTGCCTGGTCAGGTGTTTCCAAGGATACTTTTTCTTCTTTGTAGTAAAATGTTAAAGTTGCAGGATATCTCATTTGGAATCTAATCTTATTTTCAATGAGGTAATTGCAGTATTTGCTGAGTTTCTGTCGATTTTGTTTAATTTGTAAAGGAAGATCTTGAGTAATCATAATTTTATGCGCTCTCCATGTAATATTCTATTTAATCTTAAAAGCTGACAGTATCTGTTGAACATGTGCTGAATTAAGCAGTCTGATATAGATTTGTCTAGGAAGATCACTTGCTTGTGTATGCTTTATAGCTCTGTGAGCTCTTTCGATCACTATCTCATCCAGGAGATTTTTATTAGCCAGAAGAGAGCTTAGTATTTCTTTTATTATTGGATTAAGTTGTGAATTATCAAAGCTCTCTGGAATACCTCTTATGATAAAATTATTTCTCCGGCTTCTATCTTCCAAGTCTAACATTTCTTTGCTATAATTCTTTAATTATGGTGTCATTGGTTTGTGCTTTTTGTTTCAGTTCATTTATTTTTAGTTCATTGTCCATAATTTTAGCTTCATTTTGTTCAAGCCTAAGCACAATTTGGTTCCGAGTAGAGCCAAATGTAGTTAGCTTATGAGAGAAACCCTGAACTTCTGTTTGTAAAGGTTGTAAAGCAGTTTTCAGATTCTCCAGTGTTAAAGGTTGTTCCTGTTTTAATCTTTGAGACATTTTATCAGCTTCTTCTTGTTGCTTGTTAATTTTTTGCCTTTTAGAAGTGGCTTCTTTCTCAGGGGTAGTAATTGCAGACAGTTTCGTTTTTGTGATTACAGTTTCTATCCGATCTGGTTGATTCTCTATTAATCTTGTATAGTTAGATTTCTAGTAGTAGTGCAGTACAGAATTTTAAATGATAAGTCTTGTTATGAAAGTTGTTTTTCTTGTTGCTTTCCTCTTATTTAGCCTGTTAGTCTTTGAGAATCCACACCATGCGGTTCAGGGGTCTGTTTCCAAAAAGTAATTATTTTTCCTTCAGAATGAGAGAATCTTTGAAAGATAAAGATGAAACAAGTAAGTACTCGTATTTCTGCTTTATTCCATTGATGTTTGGTATACTTTTCCTAAGCAATGCGCTGGTTTGAAGTCATATTATAGTATAGGAAAGCAGGAGCTGCACTGTCAGTGTACTTACAGGCTGTCCACCATTTTGGAATCAGACAGTGACACCTTTAGTTATGGCCAGTTGGGCTTAATTGGTAAAATGAAGTATGCTTCACGTAAAGGCAGAAGGAGGTCTGAACAGGAAATTTGTAGGTATAAAGTGTCATTTCAGGAGATAAAATTTAGAAAACCCTGGCATGCATGTCTTATAGCCACTGTTTTTAATAAAGGTATTTTATCTTTATGAGCTAAATTTACTTTGATGATGCCTAGTACATTGTGCAATTTTCCCTTGGGTCTAGAGAGAAAATGTTTCATTTATCACAACTAATATAACCTTCTATAAAGCATGCTGACCTCATTTAAAAGTTTACAAATGCAGGAAGCACATCGGCCTGCACTGTAGATGTGTTGTCAGAAGAGCTTGACGTAAAAGGTGGCATGCTCAGTACTGATACGGGAATTAATTAATTAAATAAACAAATAAAAAATATATACAAAAAATAATTTACATTTAGCCTTTAATTAATAAGAAAATCTGCATAGTAAACATAATTCTTTCCTTGGGTTATCCGTAAGTTATTCAGTATATATTTTATGAAAGAACTGATGGCTGTCTGTGGGATTTTTGACAAGTGAATCAGTCATACAAATTTCCATTGCAAAGTCAGTATTGTTAAATATAAAAAAAATATGTCTTGATAAAGACTTCTTATGACAGGAAGCAGGGCAAACAATTTTCAGCAGTAAAAGTTGGAGGAATTAAATCATATAAAACTGAAAGATGAGCTTTTTACAAAATTAAAAAATTGAGAGTACATCTTCTAAACGATATATGAAGATGGTATAAATGAAGACTAGGCTAATGTTATTTTTAGTGCTTAATCATGAGGAGGAGGTGCATTTTTTGCTTTGGACAGTAAGAATTAGCACAGTGAAGATGTGGCAATAAAATGTCTGATAATTTGTATTGTGTTTATATAAATAGTGAGGTTTAGGATGACATTTAAGCAGAGAAAAATAACAGCAAAACTTAAGGAAAAGTTACAATTTGTATTATGGAAGAGTCCATTTTCTGATAATTGACTAAATATTTATTTTGTTATGTTCTCTCTCTCAATTTCTCCAGATCTTTTGAGTTTCTAATGCCATGATGGGAATGGACCACATTCCTAAATCAAAGTATGATTAAAGTTACTGAAATTAGTATTGTTTCAGTCTTTGATATTAGTCAGAAGTGCTCTTCGCAGCAACCACCATGTGGCCAGTAATGACTCCTTCTGTGATTCATACAGCATTGCATATATTCGTAACATATATTAATATGATTGTAGATTCTTTTTTTATAAGACCTGTTGCTCTTACTACTTTTGGAACTGTCTGGGTATCTTTCTTCCACACTGCTCTCATTTCTGGCTTCAAATCCTGATATTTTATGATTTTGTGTCTCTCTGTATGTAAGACACTGTAGTCACTAGGTTTGGTGATTTCAATGATCAGTGCTACTTTTGTCTTCTTTTCATGGACCAGTATATCAAGTTTTCTTGCATCTATCCTTTGAACTGTTGGTAATGGGTGCTCCCATGTGCTGTAGATGTCATCATTTTCTATGATACTTTGTGGATCATGTTTCCATTTTTTTTCAGCTACTTTAGTATTTTATATGCACATTCCCTGGTGCAACAGTCTTGCCATATTATTATGCCTTTCAATATACAGTCCTTCTGCTAGTAGTATATCACCACCAGCAACAAGATGTGCAACTGTTTCCAATTCTGTTTTACAAAACCTGTAGGTGTCGGTTTCTCCTGCATGTTCAATGGACTTTGTAAACCAATATGTATGTAGCCCACTGTCTTGGGCCACCAGTATTAACCTTCCATCTCTTGGTTCGAATATGCCTCTCCTTAACCATTCTTGCTTGCAATCCTGATCAGCTGATTAACATGAGCCTTCTAATTTGATCCTTCACCTTATATTCTTTAATTAGTTTTTTTGGCACATTCAGTTGTTGCCTGATTTTTATCTAACTCTGGTTTGATTTGCATTCCCACTTGACACCAATATGCTTCTTCTAGTCTAAGAAGGGAAGTCATATTAGATTTATTTTCATGTTTCAAAACTTTCACTACGTTTGGGTCTTGTGAGGTCAGCAGATATGTATGCAGTCCCACAATTGCAGATCTATACATGTAATTAATTTCAAGGAGGCCCATACCTCTTTCAGAAAGAGGAATATATAAACTTGGTATGCACCGATTTATATAAATCATTTGATGAGCATGAAGCATCCTTTTTGTTTTCTTGTCTAATCTATCCAATACCTTTTGAGACCATTCAAGTCACTCTAAAATGTTGTTAGGACAGGAAAAGCAAATTAATTTATAGGTTGAATTTTGTTGCTCAATGTCAGCGCTGTTTTCAGGATTAATTTAAGTCTTCTAAAATATTCCTTACTAAGTTTTACTCAAATTTGTTCATGTTTTATTGTTGATTTTTCATCAGTTCCCAAACATTTATACACTCCATCTTGCTCAAGTTCTTTTATATCACATTCTTGTCCCAAACTGATGTTTTCTTGGTGCTCTAGCTTTCCTGCTTTAAAGGTTGCTTTTGTACATTTATCCAGACCAAATGACATTTTTATATCATATGAAAACGTTTTGACTACTTGCAGTTGTGCTTTCATTTCCTCAGCTGATGAGCTGTAAAGTTTTAAATCATTGACAAGAGAAGATGAGACGTCTTTATACTGTGTTGCTTTCTGGGAAATACATTATAGCCATTACCTAATCTGTTAAGCAGACGGCTTAATGGATTAAGGTTAAGGCAAAAGAGCAACGGTGACAGGAGTCACCCTGGAATATCCTCCTTTGGATTTTTATCCCTGAAATAATAATTTGTCCTTTATCATGGCTTAACTGCAATTGGTCTGCCACTGTTTCATGGTCGCTGTGATGTAGTTTATCAGTGCAGGATGTATCTTACACATGTTTAAGCACTCTTTTATCCATGAATGTGGGATACTGTCAGATGTTTTTTTGTTGTCAATCCATGCCATGCTTAGATTCTTCCCCCTTTTTACAGTTTTCCATTTAGACTTTATTTAACAACAAATAATCCTTTTTTTCCATATGACATTCTTTTATTACCTTTTGTTGTATTGCCATAATTGACAATAAACTCTGTCTGCATCAATTCCAGTGTATAGTTTATGCGTTGTTGGAAGTCAAGTTATTGTTCTATAATTTTTAGGGTAGCTTGCAGGTTCACTCTTAGGTAGGAGCATTGTTTTTCCTGTTGCTAACCTGGTAGGTGTATGTTTGAGATGTGCATACAAATAGTTTTTACTCAATGCTAAATCTTCGTGCAAAGATTTTTTTTTTCAATCTGACTCTTACTGTACCATACTTGTATATGGAATTAGCCTGTATACCTCCCTTTTTTTTCTATATTAAGTAATGTACTTACTTGCTATTTTGAACTATACACTGTATTGAATGCATTTCATATTGTATTGACTTATGTTCTTTCTGTATTATTTCTGTATTATCCAATTTTGTACTTGTATACACATCTGAAGTAATTTTATATTGTCCTGCAACTATATTATCGTGTGTCATGGAGCTTTTCTCCCCAGGCCTCTACTGAAAGTGGACATATATCCAATTAGACTAGGCTGGTCAACAAATGTAAAATAAAATAAATAAATAAAATAAAAAAAGATGTTAATACTTTTAACTAAAAGTTAGGTATTGCATCTGGGCCTGTGGTTTTCCAGTTAGAGGCTTTTCATAAAGGACAGCAATGGGATTCTATTATTAAATGCTCAAATTCTCTGTCCTTTTTCTCCCTATTTACTGTGCCTGCTATGAATAAACAGCAATACAACATTTAAAATATTTTAAATTGACTGTTTCTCTCCACTAGATCCTTACTGTACTGTGGTAATTTCACTTTCAAAAAAACTTTTATTCTGCCCTTTAAAAGCTTGCTGCAGTCTCCAATTCATTGGTGTCATTAAGGCCAATGAATACAGGTAGATTTCTGGCCAATTCACTCACCAAACTGGCATCACCATGACCATCCTAAAAACCCACCCATGCTGTGATGTCACAGCTCCCTGGTCCTTCACCTACCCAAAAAGAAAGTAAAGGCTAGAACAAGGAAACAGTACATGAGTCAAGTCTCCTGCTGTGAGCGATCAATCACAGCAGGCAACAGCTCAAATTACCTGTGATGCCCCTGCACTGGCCCAGTAATCAAGGTGGCTCAATCCTCACCATTGGCAACAGTGAGGTACATGCACAATGGGAGGATGACAAGTACACACACAGTAAAGTACAATTTCCATTAGGAGTACACAGAGATCACAGTAAGACTGGGGCTGGTTTCACATGATCCCCAATAAGACTCCCTTTTGGCACAGCTATAGGGCTGAGATCTCAGCTGAGGGGTCAAGCCAATACCTCCAGCACCATCTTTGTCTAACCAGGGCTTTGTGTCCCTGACCAAGTAGCTCACACACACACACACACACACACACACACACACACACACACACACACACACACACACACACACACACACACACACACACACACTTTGAGATTTTATTTCTATACAAGCACACAGACACCCCTGGGGAAGGTTGGTACTGGTTTACTAGCTATGCCCCCTTCTGCCCAGACTATAAAGTAGTTATCACTGGCACCAACCCCTACTTATCAGATGCTATAAGGCCCTTACCAAAGGGTGACCAACCCAACTGTGTAATGTTACTATTATTCAAATGGTAGTTGTGGCCAAGACTGGCAAGGCAGTTTAGGAAATGGCCTGTACAGTATCACCAAATACATATACAAGTACTCTAAGAGCTTAAATAACTCACAAATAGCCACACATATAGGTTTAAATATACTTAATAATAAATAGTAAAAGAGCAAGACAATACTCACAAAACAAACACAATAATTATGGAGTTTGAAATCACAGGAAATATTTTAAAACAACATTGCAGGACAGTCTCAAATAAATACAGAAAGCATCTAAACTAATGTTTACTATTTACGATCTATATCTAAAATAAATTACTGTACCCTGGTTACTTGCTATTTGCAAAGCAAGTGCTGATGAGTGGGTGTTCTTGCTAGGTCCAAAACATACAAAATACAAAATGCCTAGTCTCTCTCTCTCAGAGAGTTCTTAAATTCATATCATACATTACTGCTTTGTCAGCTTGAAACTCTTTGTCACCTGCCTTCAGTTTCCAGGCTAACAGAAACTAACATCTCTGTGTTAGAAGTACATCTCTCTCAGATGTTTGCTCAGAACTGGAAGTTGTAAAACAATTAAACAATTTTACATTTTAGACTTAGTAATTACTTCTCTCCAAGACAATAGAAAAACCTCTAGCTCTAGACATTGTGTCTGCTTTACTGGAACTGAGAGATAACACAATTGTAAAACAATTTCAACTTATTTTCTTTAAGTTTTGCAAGTTAACTCTGTATGCTCCAGTTTCTACTGTTAAAACATACATTTGCACAGCTACATAGTTTATGTACATTTCTTTTCTTTTCCAGTAGGGTACACTGTGGACACATCCTTGAAGCTCTGTACTATACAAACCCTGTTCAACACATACTTCTGCACCAGTAGTTTAATATACATATAATATTTAGTTCTCTTACATTTGTAATACAAGCATCTGAATCATGTTGATATTCACAAATGCATATGATTATTTACAAGATTACAGATAGCTGAGCTGGCAGTGTCATATTACCCTTAGCACCTTGACAGCTAGAGAAGTTAGATGTGAAGGGAGATGGGAGATGAGTCAAACTAGTACAATTCAGGCTTCACAGAAGACTGCAATTTAGCCATTCTAAAAAGAAGCAGCAGTAAAAAGCACTTTGAAAGTCTATTCTGTGGCATTTGCACTGTTTGTGTTTAAAGTAGTCAGTGAATGGCATGAAGTGTTTCTTAAAGCTAACTCTGACTGAAAGACAGCAATCTATATATGCAAAATTAATGCAGTGACAGGAGCTTTAGGAAGAAAGAGGCCTGTGTGATGTAATATTTACAGACAAGCACTACATTGTGGGATACCTAGAGACCGAGTAAACAATCAGAATTACTTCAAGATGCCAGACCCCATGTGGTCAGACTCAGAAATTATGTATAAAAATATTTAAAAACCTGTACATAGTCCTAGATTCATGTTAAAATGTACGAAACACCAAACCATGATGAAATAAACATGTTTTTTAGTCTGTGGGTGAGGTTATCCTTTAACTTTGTTTCAATCTCTCTAGCTGTTACTTCATCCCATTTCATATCCTGCACCTTTGAACTTCTTATTCTTTCTTTTACTTTTTCTGTCCATTTATCATCTTTGTTATGTTTCACAGGATCTTCATAAATACTCCAAAATATATCTATTTCTTCATTTTTGGTGCTCTGTCAATACCTTTTACCTTGTTTCCCAATTCTCTATAAAACTTTTTTGGCTCATCAGTAAATTTGTCATTTTCTGCTTTTCCGTTAGATTTATCTGTGGATCGTATAAGTTTTTCTGACTGTGCTGATATTTTTAGTTTATTTGCAGTAGTATATGATATAAATCCTGATACATTATTGTGTCTATCTTTCTGAGTATTTTTGTTGTTCTGTTCCCTCTTCTATACTCTTTTAAAAGTGATACTTGCTTATCTTAATTGCTTCATAATTCTCTATTTGATATTTCCACGATGGTTTTCAATATCTCCCCTTCCTCTCCCTTACTACCATGTGTTTTTGTGGCAGAATTTTATTTGTTATTAATTTAGCTGCACAGTATTATTTATTTTATTTAACATTTGTTTAACAGTTGTTTACTGGGAAAGACCAACTTGAAACAAAGCCAATTTTTAGCAGAGGTCTGGGGAGAAACACTCCAGATGCATGTCTTTGTAATGTGGGAAGAAACTGGAGCACCTAGAGGAAACCCCCACAAATGCAGGGAGGACATTCAGACTTCACAGAGAAGACACCCCAGCTGAGAATTAAACCTGAGAACTCTTGATGTGATGTGACAATGCAGCCACTGCACCACTGCACAGTCTAATTATATCCTGTTTACTTATGTTATATCACATGGATCTCTGTGAACAGCCCTAATTACTCTGCTCATTTGTTTTATCAAACTTCTGACTTTTTGGGTTTTATTGACCTTCTGCAGTCTATATCTTTCATTGATCTTAATATGTCTGTCTATCTCTGTTAAATCAAACAACTCTTTTCTCAACTTGTAGGCACTTTATTTGTTCTCACTTTCCTGCGGGCATTCTATAGAAAGTTCTATAGCATCTTCCTGTGGCACATTCTCTTTCATTTCATTCTGTCTCATTTGTTGTTCTGTCATATGGGAACTCACTGGCCTATCACTCCTCAACATTAACTGCATCAGAGTTGCCACAGTATCCTATTGTTTCACTTGCTGTCTAGCTAAGTGAATATTTATACTGATTTCCTGTGAAAGGCTACCAAAACTCTTCATATGGCAACTGACCAGTTACTTCCAATTCCTCTGGTTTCTCCTTAATTTGGATGTCCATTTCTCTATCCTGCTGTCGTGCTTTCTAAGTTAGATTTTCTACACCGAATCCTTCATGCCTCAGGTACTCCATAACCTCAGTTTCCCTTTCTGTAACTTCTCCACAGCTAATCTTCTTTTCTACTTTTCCTTTTTGTCTTCTTAATTTTTGTATTGTAAATATTTCCATGTCTGGATTCCTTTAACTGTATTTCTCTTCAAATATCTTTGCGGCTGCTTTTTTATATTGATTAGTTTTGCTTTCTCCTTTGAAGAAATATTGCACCATCTTAAATCAATTTCTTTCCCATGTCCATATTTCTTCAGATGTCTCCTGATCTTCCTGATTCTCCTTACTTTGGGGACTCGTTCCAAATCTTCTGCACTAAATACTTGCCTTCACAGGCATTCCATAACTTCAACTTCTATATTTTTAACTTCTACATTACCGATCTTCTTTTCTACATTCCCTCTTTGTGATATTGTTTTATTGTGAAATTTTCCATATCTGGATGCCTTTGTCTGTATTTGTCTTCAAATATCTTTGGGGCTGCCTTTTTTGTACTGATTAATTTGGCTTTTGACTTTGCATAAGTATTGGACCATAGCAGATCTCTCTTTCTTTCCCATGTCCATATTTCTTTTTTTATACTTTTCCAACATCTCTAGTTTTGTTGTTTATATTTTCACACTTCCTCAGATGCTTCTTTTTCCAAACAGCTGAAAGTTTATTGGTCTATATAATGTTTTTCACAAATCTGTTGAATTAGTGAACACAATTTTTTATTTGAAGCTTCTGACAGTTTTTCTTGTAGAAGTATTTCTCTTTCCTGTAGTTTCTCTCTTAATCTTTTTGTATATCTTGTGTCTGGAAATTGTGGGCTTTTTGTATAATAGTAACATTATATCATTTCTTTCTTATCCTCAGTGGTCCTCTTTGTGACTTTATGGCTCTTCTTTGGCCTACCATTTTTTCTGATTTTTGTAGCCTGCTACTTCCTTTAACAACAGGAGGGCCATCCTCCCCTGTGCCTGGCTCCATTGTCGCAATGTCTGCGTATTTTCAGAATTCTACATTGCCATTTTTTTCAGTCCTGGCAACCAGTGCACCTACCAGGATTAGTAATTTTTTTTGTCCCGGGTCTAGAGCACCCAGCTATCTTTTTTTCATTTTTGACGTACTTGCATCCATGATATATGCTTTATAAAATGCAATCTATATATCAATGTTGTCTTGGTGAGATTTTGTGAAAAACAGGTTCCACTTCATAAAAGTACTCATCAAGACTTGAGGGTGAATTCAGTTTCAGCAATACTACTCTCCTTTGCTTGCTTATTTATCATCTCTCCATTTGGACCCCTTATGCTGCTGTAAGAGTTTTCTATTGTCATATAAAAGTTCCTTGCTAATTTTTCAGGGGATATTTTCAAGTAGATTTCTAGGAAGAGTATCTCAGCCAAATAATGAAAGATTTCATGATAATCATATTGATTGTCTGATATTGCACTGTTTCAATTAGACTGAATTTTAGAGTTCAAAGCAAAAGATTCATAAGAAGATATTATGGAGCAGATACAATACTGAAGAATGCTCTGGTGTAGCAAGATACACAGAAAATTTTTGTAAATAGCTGGGCAGAGCTGATCTAGAGCATGGATAAGCATCTAATGCAAGCTATGTATGTGTAGAGGACGAGAGGCAGAGAACAGGAGGTGCATCGAGTCAGCTTGAAAGACAACACCCTAAAGTAATATAAAACATCATTTAGGTGCATTCCAAAGGGAAATGTGTGCAACAAGCAAATATTTTTATAGTGAATTCTCGAGGAAATAAATTGTTACCAGATCATTATCTTGTAGGATAGAAAGTATGGCTTCTGCTGGAGCATTCTGTGAGAATGACAGGATTGATATTAGGATTCTAGAGCTTGTTAATAAAGTCAGTATAGGGATGGTAATGAAGGCTTAACATAGGTCAAAGTAGGCATCAAGGACACATAATCCTTGATTAAAATCTTTACTGAGTGGGTCAAAAAATCATCTGGATTAAAGGATACCGGTCACCCTCAAAAGCACCTTTGTTGTTAATGTTCAAGTGGTTTTGCAAAAAAATTAAAATTATAGGGACCTGCTATTTTTTTCTTTACTAAATCCACACCCACAACATGATGTAATGGTAAGTACTGGGCAATAATTTACATCCAACTGCAAAGCATTAAGTGTATGAAAAATTAATTATCTCTTTATAGGAGTAACTTCTTGCTTGAATTGTGGTTTCACATCTAATGTGCTAATTTTCAATGTGAGGTATTCCATCTGCAAGAACTAGTTGACAGCTTGACTTTCTAGGAAGTAATAACCTACTACTGGTGCATTTAAAATGGAATTACTGCTGCTTTTATATTAACTTATTTAATGAGGCATTATAGGATCAATCATTCTTGATGCCTTGGCAGGGCAGTTTCCTGCAGCAGTTGTGGCAGCACCCTATGGAATAAGCTGAGGCTGAAGAGCTTCAAACTGGGGGTGACCAAGTGAGGCCTGAGATTGACATATTAACATCCATAGATATTATCAGGGCCCGTGGAACTGGTGGTGGTAGCTGTATGACATGATTGTGGTTACATTTTAGGGTGTTGTTTGTGGGAACATGGAAGGGTATGGATATGAGTAGGTATAATCAGATTAAAGCTGACTTTTTCTGCAAAGATGTTTGCAGTGGATGGGGGTGGGTTCTACTTGCAAGATATTTGAGAAGAGCATTCTGCAGCACACACACACACACACACACAAACACACACACACACACACACACACACACACACACACACACACACACACACACACACAATTAAAAAAGCAAAAGAATTTCAATACTGTTAAGTCCAATTTACTAATAGAATCTAAATCTCTCTTACTATTACTGTATAAAAATGCATAACTATGGAAAATATGTGAATAATCAAGGATTGTTTTATTAAAAAAACAAATGTTCTGTGCATTGTTTCATTAAAAATCACTCATTTTTAAGTGAAGTAATGCCATCCAAACATGGGCATTAACGGGGAAATATCACACTTTTGATGCTGGTTTGTTATTTCTCAGTAACTTCCATATTGTTGGCATAATTGCATTATCAGATAGGTCAATTCATTTTATTACTATAATTTATTTTACTTAAATACTTGTTCTTTCAGTTGTATACTCATTCATAAAATATATAGAGAGCCTGTAAAAGTCCATCAGATCACCTTTACTTTAAACAATTAAGAAATGCCACCAAAGAAGACATTCTGCGAAGCAAAAAAAAAACTATTACCTTCACCTCCAACAAACCCACCAACAAAAACCACAAAAGTTCTAGTCAGGCATTAACAAACTACTTCAGCCAGGGCACTCTAAAACTCCTGCCCCATCAGCAGTCAACCATAATAACTCTAACCAAATTCCTGATAATAACTATTTTACTGAAGCCATTCAAACCCTAGCTAATACATTACCACTTATTACCACTTCCCCATTAAATACCACTAATACTCCAGCTCCAACCTTTCATATACAACCTGTACCTACATCCCTCATTTGCAACCTCCTTCAAAAACTCAAACCATGCACCCCTTCTGCAGACTGTCTTCCAGCCGAATACCTGCAAATTGCAGCTAAAGCCATTGCCTATCCCATATCCATCCTTATAAATAGAACAATTTTAGAAAGCACTATCCCTTCCATATGGAAAGTCTCCCACATCATCCCTCTACATAAAGGTGGGACATCTACTGAGCTTTCCAACTTTTGGCCAATCGCCTTACTCTCTCCAATAGCTAAAATAATGGAAAAATGCATCCACAGATAGCTACTTGACTACCTTCTCCATAATAATTGACTTGCCAACTGCCAGCATGGCTTTAGACCATTCCATAGTACAACTGCCTTGCTATCCTTTTCGGACTGTGTAAACAAAAATCGTAACAATAACTCTCTTTCCTCTGGACTATTTATTGACCTTTCAAAAGCCTTTGATATGGTTAACCATCACATGCTGATTGATGTACTAAAAGCCGAATCACTGGACCCACAAGCATTACGCTGGTTTAAAGCTTATTTAGAAAACAGACAGCAAGCAGTGCTTTGGGATAATAATCTTTCTACACCCCTCCCTGTGTACATTGGAGTACCACAAGGCTCTATTTTAGGCCCTCTTCTCTTTTCAATGTTTATTAATGATCTGCATGCCAAAATTCCTCAAGCCACCTGCATACAATATGCAGATGACTCTACTTTAATATGTCCAGCCAAGTCCATAACCTCACTCCAGACCTTCACCCAGACAGTATTTAACATTGTTGAAAATTGGTTCATGCAACACTGCCTCCTTCTGAACCCCAAAAAAACAAAATGATTGCTCTTTGCTCCTACTCGAAAGTCACCACAACTTCACTTCACAGTAACCTCTAACAATGGAACTAACATATCCCCTGACATTACAACTCGTCTGCTGTGAATAACAATTGACAACAACCTTAGCTATGATGACCATATTAATACTACTATAAAGTCTGTCAACAAAAAACTAGGCACCCTTTAAAGAATCAAATCCTTCCTTACCCATATAGCCAGAACCACTATTGCCCAGACCCACCTGATCTCTACCCTGTTCTATGCTTCTGAAGTATATATACCAATCTATCAAAAAACAACCTTTCCAAACTTTCAACTAGTTACAATAACATAGCCAGATTTGCCACTGGCACCCCTTTCAGAACTCACCACTGTCACAACCTAAAACAACTGGGATGGTTAGAACTGCAGAACCAACTACTTTGTCAACAACTTGTTATCACCCAAAAGATCCTTTACCATCCTAATAATACCCCAATCCTCACTAATCTGATTATCTCCTAGAAAAAATCTTGAAACATTACACTCAGCTAAGAAGCTTCTAGTTTCCACTATTAAATCCAACAACAAAGCTGGGGACTCACTTTTCACCAACACAGTGGGAAAAACCTGGAACCAGCTTCCTAGTGAACTTTCTACCCTTGCTTCCACACTGCTTTTTTAAAAAAAAAACATCTTAAAGAATATGTTAAAACTCACTGGCTTTGTCCCTGCTCTAACCCTGACTGATATCTCATTTCCCCTTCCTGTTCTCCCTATACTTCTCTATTCCACTGTTCTATGTTGCCTACCTGTAATAAAGATTTCCTTCCTAGTACTAAAAAAAAAAAAAAAAAAAGGATTCTCCATATATTTTTATCTCTCAAATGTTGTTTGTTCTCTGTATTTAATCTTAGCTTAAACCTACTAAAGGACTCTGTACAAGTTTATCTTACCTACAATTTAAACAATGTACTGTAACTCATTTTACTATTCGCATATATTGTATGCTTTGTCACTGCCGATGCTTGGAGTTTTTCTCCCTGGGCCTCTACTGAAAATGGACATATATCCAGTTAGACTAGCCCGGTCAACAAATGTAAAATAAAATAAATAAATAAATAGTCTAAATATTCATACTATGAGAACTGTTTTATACAACCCTTCTTGAAATTCCTTTTCAGGTGCTGATACATTTTTAACTGTTAACTAGATTAGCTTGCTATGCCCAACTGTCTTTCTTCAGGGTTATTCCAGGAGCACTGCCTGCTTAAGAAACTTGCAGAGCATCACACAGTAGGTAAACTAAGATTGCTGGACTTAAACTCTGCACTACAGGATGAAGCATGTTGCAGCTTATACCTTTACTTTTGCCGTACTAAACTCCCAGATAAATATATTATGGTAGCTCGTCTTTTATTTCTACAAAGCACGGCGTGTTTCAACTTGAATAAGTCAAACTGTCTGTACAGCCCATATATCATACGTTGTGCTTCAAGCTAAGGACTTTCAGAATATGAGACAGTATTTTGGATGTTGTATTGTAGTACTGGCATCACAACAAGCGGTTTTCTGGTTTGATTCCTAGCTGGGGTACCCTTTGAGGGGACTATGCATGTCCTCCTTTTATTAGTGTAGGTGTTTTCCTATGCTCCATTACCCTCATAAATCCCAAAGACAGGGAGCACTGGCATTATCCTGAATGACTGAGAGCAACTGCACATTCTGCGATAGATTAATGCCTTGTGTATAATAAATTGTAATGCACTGCACCCATTGATTGCAGGGATCGATTCCAACAACTGAACAATGCTGTAAAGGATAAAGTAGGTTATCATAAAATGGATGCCTATCTAGTGTTGTCTGCACAGAACTATAGTGTTGTGAAATTCTTTATACACAAACATGTGCAGGCTCACTGCTAACTCTGAATTTGTTAATTTCCTGTAATGGTTATGTAAACCAAGGATTCTGCTTCACTTGATAGCCTATGTCATGGTGTTATTTGTTGAGCATTTTCTGAACTCTCTCACTACTCTGGATTCTCTGAATCTGTGACCAGCATCCTCACTGTGATAAATACATATTATACTGCCATAGACCTGCCTGTTGCTCAGCTTTTCCCCTACAAACTTTTACTCTGCTCCAGGGTTTCCTTCATTTTTAGGGCTGCATATGATAAGCTCCTTTAATCTCCCTCAAAATCACTTCTGGTGGAGATCTCCATCATTTTGCCTACATTCAATTAGGATGCCTACAGAAAATTAGTTTTTTATGAAGGTAAGATGCAAAGCTGGCAGGTTTACCCACACTGACTATGGAACCATCACAACTAACTATTTTTCATGTTGGCTGGTGCTTCATTAATAAATACTGATTACCTCACAAGGAGTGCTGGCCATCTTTGTTTTTGACTTATCTATCATGTTAAACCTTCTACTGACATTATATTCCAGTTTTATGATAGTGTTTGTAGTAAAATCCCATATTACTTTATTACATTGTGCATGTGAATGTACAAAACATCTCATTCTGACATGTCTTTGTAGTACATTTGCCAACTAGTCCCAGGTTTCCATAAATATTAATTATTCATATGTATTTTCACATCTCTCTATCTAAAATTTAAGCCGCTAGCTTTTCAGCTGTTCCTAAACTGAGAGTGTTGTTTTCTTCTGTGTTTTAGAGCTGGTGTACCAAATGTTATAAATCAATCCTTATGCCAGATAACTGAGGAACAAGCCATTCAAGACATCATTAACATCATATAGAAAAATACTTTTGCACTCTTGTGTATGGTTGTCTGACACTCCAGGTCGCTAGACTGGAGAATGTGGAGTCTCCTGCATTCTGCACAAATGCAGAGCAAATGTATTTGGTCCTTGGCACCTCACCAGTATTTTTGTGGTTGCATCCAAAGTTAGGTATCCTTACAGTGTTCTTATGGCAGCTACCAGTTTGGTTTTGAAGAGGGTGAAAGGATGTACAGAAAGGGAGATGTTAGCATGAAACATGAAACATGTTAGCATGAAACAAGAAACATGTTAACATGAAACAGAAGGAAGGCCGCATAACATAAATGAACATTCCAGGTCTGTAAGATAGAGAATCCTGCCTAGTCACTTATCAATGAAGCATCACAGAATCTGAATTTACTTTTACTTGTAACGCTGTACCTTGTCTTCTGAAATAGCACTCTATATAGGTTTGTCACTGTCACACGTACCGGTAAAATCCTCGTCCTCAGAGGCATTTGTTCCTTGCTTTCTTTTCCTTTGAGTATATTTTGTAGCTTATACTTTGTAAGAGGCCTTCTGTTGATGTTTGCAAGGCAATACTGCCTCCATTACTTTCTTGACATTTAACAAGTCAGTGTTAACAGACAGGTAAATGTATATCACATCTGTCCATGTACCATGTTCTCATAAGGATGAAAACAAATGTAAAATCAGAAGATAAATAATATTTATTTATTATCTTATCTTACATTTGTTAACCGGGTTAGTCTGGCTGAGCATTTGGCTCATTTTCAGCAGAGACCCGGGGAGAAAAGCTCCTCAGGACTAGAAAACAATTTATTAAATTTTAGTAACATAGTAGTAACAATCAGCTATAGGATCTTACAAGCAGAGACCTGGAGAGAAAAAAGCTCCTCAGGCAATTCAATTATACAGAGTATTAACAATTGGCAGACAAGTATGTGAGTTGTTACAAACAAGGTTTTAAACAATTAGCAGAAGAAAATGTGACTAGTTACAATATTATTTAAGCTGCTTAGAGCAAAATGAGTTAATAGTTAGGCAGATGCTTATTTAAAGTGGGTAGGAAATAGTTGTATAGGAGTTTGGAAACAAGAAAGGAACATAAGAATGGCTAGTAGGAGATGTAGGGAAGGTAGAGTATAGGAGACAGACTGGGCAGGTAGGTTGTTTTGAGACTGTAAGAGTTAAGAGTGGTTGGAGATAGAGGAAGGGAAGAGGCAGGGGAATAGTGTTAGAGATACATTGAGTGAGGTGGTGAAATAGCTGAACCCACCATCCTTTCACCTATTTCACCACCTCACTCTTAATGTATCTCTAACACTATTCCCCTGCCTCTTCCTACCCCTTCCCTTCCTCTGTCTACAACCACGTGATAAAAGGTCTGCAAACCAGTGGGACTACTTATAAGCTATCATCTACTCAATTTATTAAAACCTCTTAGAATGCATCATTGTTTCTCAAACTAATGTGCTGTATTTTCTGAGCTAATGCTGCATAACTTTCCCAAATATTTCTATGTAACTCTAACTTAATCTTTCCTGTAAAGAAATACATAAAAAAGTTTTTGTCAGCTTTTCAATGTCTTAGCATTTTGTATGAGCCATTTTACTGATCCATGTTCGATTAAAGCTGTGAGCTGCAGACAATCTTTGTCATTCATTTAATAGTTTGATTTCATCAGTCTGCAGTTGCATATTGTATGTCTTACAGAAAGTCACAAAAACAGACAGAATCCTGCTATAAAGAAGAAAAAAAAATATTATTCCAAGCAGGCCAGCCTAGGTAAAACGAATTACAAAAAATCTGCCATTCTGCTTTGGCTTGGTATAGCAAGCATCATGTCAGATACGATATGTGTGTAACACAAAAGAAAGGATAATCTAATTTCTTTTAACTGATGGAAAGAGACTGAAAAAGTGATAACTGCAACTGGGTAAAGAAATTAATAAATCCAGTAATGAAGTGAAGCTTCTTAACAGGCCCACTCAATTTCAAATTACAAAGAACTCCAAAACTTTTTCATATAGTTTATTTTGGTTTCAAGCATGCATTGCAGTTATTTAATAGCCTCTACTTTGCCAGACAGGCTACTTATTAGAATTTCTGTTAGGTGTTATCAACTCGATTGGGTGTGAACTTTAAACATTATGAAATGTTGTCACAATAGAGCCCTAGTAACATTTTTCTGAAGAGAACAGAACTGAAGAAGTCAGCCAGGTGTTCAGTAAAGTAGATTTCACCAGCCATCCTTAATGGACCACAGAGAAATGAAAATACACTTTCATGGTAGTAGAGTTCTGCATTAAATCCATGATCAATGAAACTCTGCTTTAGTTTAACTTGTGCATGTAGTTCAAACAATTAATAACCACATCCACTTGAATCAATAAAACTTCATAGAGACACTCAACATTAGACTGGATCCTTACAAACAAACAAACTGACAAAAGTAGGCTGCCTCTCAGCATAAGTGACCACATACCTACATATGCCATTAGAACTCACCATAACCTAGATAAACATATTAACTATAACCAAATATGAAATACAACCAATTATAGCAAAGATATTTCCAGCGAAACACTAAATGTACTTACAACAATGTCACTAGATACTGCTGTTTAACACTTTAATAACTTACTCTTACAGACCTTAAATAATCTAGCAACAGTATGTAATAAAAGAGTAAATCCTAGCACCAAGGATAACAAAAGAAAGACAAAAACTAATGATAAAAAATAATAAAGCCTGGGAAAACTGGTATAAAAATAGAGCTCAAAATGCCTTCCAGCATTTGGACATCTTGTAAACCTTGTAAAACTTCATGTCAAATAAGACAAGCAAACATACTGTACCATCCTCTAAGACGAACATCAAAACAACCCAAAGCAATTTTGGTAATCACTAAATAAACTAGTCCACCCTGGCAAGATCATCACTTCTGCTCCAAAAACAGACAATGTGACTCTGTCCCCACACAGTTTGTTTCCTACTTTATACCATCAATATTATTTCTCTTAAGACACTAATACATCTGTCTCCCTCTCTGTCCCTGTCCAATCAAGACCACCTGCAGCTCTGCATCTTTATCACAGTACCCACCTCACTCATAAGAAGTTGCTGTTTAAGCTAAAAACTGCCTCTGTAGCTGTAAGACCAACTACCATCAGACTACATAAAATGGCCACAGAAGTCATACTCTTCCCTGTGTCCATACTAATTAATAGGTCCACTTCAGAAAGATACATCCAATCACTTTGGAAAAAATCCTGCATCATACCACTGCACAAAGGCAGCACATGTACAGAGTTTAAACTACAAACCAAAGCAATTCTCTCCCCCTTCCCCAAAATATTAGAGAAATACATCCATATGCAGCTGTTGCAATACCTACCCTCAAATAACCTGCACTCAGAAACACAACATGGCTTTAGGCCCCATCACAGCACCACTGCTGCTCTATTTTTACCAATATAATACACAGACATAGAAACAATGGCCTTCTTGTGTCCACCAGGTCCCTAGACTTGTGAAAGGCATTTGATACTATCTCACACCAGCAACTACTCAATTAAGTCTTCTCAAAATGACTTTCACAAAACTCCTTGTCATGGTTACTTAGTTACTTATCTGTAAGGCAGCAAGTCACTAAATGGCAACAAACCTACTCATCCTTTCAACCAGTTACTACAGGTGTCCCTCAAGATTCTATCCTGGGTCCTCTACTATTTAATATATTTGTTAACCTCCAAACCTCCACTTACCATGCTAGTTTACTTCAGTAAGCAGATGACTCAACATTAACATGTACAGCCTCAACAATAAATAAGCTTCAAGACATTACTCAAAGATCTTTCTCGACTGAAGAAACCCGGCTTAAAGAATCAAACTTCCTACTCAACTCCAAGAAAACTAAGTTAATACTTTATACGTCAGAAAGTTGCCAAAATCAAAAACGATCTTTCACCATGAAGTCAGCAAGTAATACTGTCACTGAAACTGTTTGGATAGGAGCAGCTTGTAAGAGAGTTGGCAGTATGAAGGTGGTGGCTTGAGTGCTTTTTGCAGTTTCTGTAAGTAACCTATTGATCCTATAGAGTTAACATGGTTTCTGGTGTACAGGATTAATGGCATGTAGTATGTGCTGGTCATATTTGAGATTGTCATCTAATATAACACCTACAAGTTTCCTATGAGTTACAAGCTTAAACAATACCCAAAGAAAGAAACTCATTTCCTGCTACAACAAAATAGCTAAATTTGCCACCAGTCTCCCTCACAGGACCCACCACTGTCATAGCTTAAAGCAATTAAACTGGCTTGAACTGCACAACTACCTACCATATTTACAACGTACTGCAGCACACAAACTCATTCATCATCCAGATAAATGCCCTGTAATAAAAAAAGTATTACTGCCCTACTGTCCATCAAGGAACCTCTATTCTAGTAACAAATTCTTACTACTCAGTACTCACAAATAAGTTAAATAATCTTGGAGGAAATTCACTCTACTCTGAATATGTTGCTTAATGCTAGAGTAGTATCCCCACATGAATAAAACTTTCTGACAACCTCAATAGTTTTAAACCACTGCTTAAACAACATCTTAATCAGTCCTGGTCCTGCACATGCTCATCACAAGGTTAAGACTTTGTTTCACCATATGATGCTCTCCAAATACTCTCCTTAAACAGCATACACTCAACCTCTCACTGAAATTACAACATTTTTTTAAATAACTGCTGACTGTACAATCCACTAAGTTGTGCGTGGGATTTCTCATTAGTAACTTTCACCTCTGTAAAATCTTAGAATGTATATGTATAACTGTAACTACTGTATGTGTATAGATGTAAATAGAAATGTAACTACTCTGTGTTTAACTGGAACTAAGTATGATGCAATGGAAACAAATGGAGCATTTTCCCGGGCCTCCACTGAAAATGGGTCTGTCCAGACAGACTTTCCTGATAAACAAGTAAAGATAAATAAATAAGTAAGTATATGTCTATATATGTATATATGGTAAGTATATATATATATATATATATATATATATATATATATATATATATATATACACACACACACACACACACACACACACACACACACACACACAGACTCACACACACACACACCGAGAGAGAGAAAGAGAGGGATCACTATGAAAATATATATGTGGGTGTGGGTGGGTTTGTGTGTGTTTGTGTGTGTGTGTGTGTGTGTGTGTGTGTGTACTGGAGTACTACACTTATTTGACTCTGAAGAGCATTGTGGGCAGGAATAGGTTCTGTAGATACATGCACATGAACACACACACACACACACACACACACACACACACACACACACACACACACACACACACACACATGTGTGTGTGTCTTCTGGCTGTGCTAGCAAAATCTTACTTTGCAGCCACACCTTGTCAGGCATGATCTCAGTGGATGAACTTGTGCCATTAATCAGCCATTTTAAGCATCCCACTACACATTAAGGCTGTTTATCATTTAAATTCAGTTTTATCTTAGTTATAAAACCAGTACTGAAGGCTAAGGATTATTAACAACAGTCACTTCAGGAATTACTGAACTATTCCTATTGGCAATGGTACTGATGAATTTTAAAAAAATCTTGTGAGATGTTTCTTTAAGGGAATGACATGATTGTGGGTATGTGTGCATACATATACTGAACCTATTTGAATGTGAAGTACATTGTAGGCAGAAATGGACTCTAATTGTCTGTAGGTAACTAGATCTGATTAATAGTAACAAAGTACAAAGGTAACTCTTTAAGCACAACCTTCAGTCCTGAAAAGCAATGATAGCATTTTTTTAGAGAATTCATTCATTTCAATAATCATATGAACATACTCACACACACAAGCTGACACAAAATTTGTACATAGATTCTAGGAACTACTGTTATATATTATTCCCTAATGAATAATGAAATAAGCAAATTTGTTTGCACCAAAGCAATTTTTTTTTTTACTACTTCTGAGCCATTCAATCACATGTGCTGTAAAATGTTACTGCAAATGTAATATTACTGATTTCAGTTAAAGTTGGATACTGCTTCATTATGTTTTGACCCTGCGCACTATATATGAAGTAAGCTAGACATTTTTGGGAAGTCACCTTTCAGATATCACTTTTTGGCTTTAAATTGTTTCAGTTGAAGAGCAGCACCCAGACTGACCTTTGGCCTATGCTTGGTCAGATTAAACATCTATGGGCATTCCGGTCTGTCACATATGTTGGAGACAGAAATAAAGAATGAAACGGTTTAGTATTATAGTCCTTATAATGAACAACCTGCTTGTTATGTTTGATGGATTTTAGTACTGCACTCTGTCAAAGCTCTTTCAGTTATTATCTTACTGAGTCATAGTTTCTGGGTAATGTTTTGTTAATTCAAATGCAAAAATGTAACTGTCACTAATAGAGCATTAGAATCTGCCTGCATTCATGAAAAATAACTCCCTCATGAGACTGAAGCGTAGCTGTATATATAAATTGTTTCAGTAATACATGAATAAGTATTCTAATCTAGTCTGCAGACTTAATCTGCTTTCAGTTTCCGTCAGTAGAGTAGCACAAAAAAATTTTCACAGTAACTGGCATGGCAGAGAAACTGTCATGTGAGAATTATAGCACTGAAACATAGTGCTTGCAATCGCTTCATTTCTTGATTGAGGGTATGTCATACATTAAATAGAGTCACTGAAACAAATAGCATGGCTTTTCAGACTCTGAAATGTGTTCATTTTCAAAACTGCGATATTCTGCTTATTTCTGGAAATATTGTTAAGCTTAGATTTATGGAATGGATTTCAGTATATGCCAAGCACGAGGCATTCCAAGAGACAAATAACATGACCCCTAAGGCATTGAAATGAATCTATTTAGAGAAGAAGCAAATTCAGATTTTGGGGGAACAAGAGACATACCTTTTGCTAACATATTTACATTCTGGGGGATCAAGACATACCTTTTACAAATGTTCAGATTTTGGATAGAACTGGATATATTCCATTTGCTAATATATTCAAATTTATGGGGAACTGGAGACATACCGATTGTTAACCATAACCGCAAAGTTTAATTATCATGAAATCTAATAAGGTGCTATTTAGTAGGATATTGTCAGTAAGGGACAATCTTTTAGTTTAAGGAAGGCCTTTAACCCTGAATAGAAAATGAAGGAAAACAATTGCCACAGTGATTTTTTTTTTATTTTATTTGTTGTTGCATCACATGAAACTCAGATGTAGCAGTACATAACATGCAATGACACTCATTCACGCACCCAAACAGTATCGCTACTGTACCTCTACTTTTCCTCCATCATGCCTTCTGATCACATGCACTGTGTACTGCCAATCACTCATTAGCTTCTGACCATGGTCACCTTTTCTGGATCTTCATCTGATATGAGGACTACACAAATGTGAAAGTTCCAACAGGAGCACTGAGTGCGATGCAATCCCAAGATGTATTGTGAAACACATCTACCTCTATGAACATTTAACTGATTTCATAGATGCATTACTGGTGTCACAGGCCAAGATTACTTCATCCTGCAGTTGTTTGCCAGATGACAACCTAAAAGAAATGTAACATGTGCTTGTGCTTTCTAAAGCCTTACTTGTGTGACTTCCATTATTTAACCAACTGTGTTTATGAATTTTAGAAATGTGAGGTAATAACCAATAATGGGTTTTAAAAATACAATATCTATCTGCAGTTTTCCACCTTCTCTAATGTAGAACAACGTCTTAGGAAGTATATCCAGAGTCAAGATTATAGTGGTAAACCCCGTGTGGCAAAACTAAGGGTTGGTATGCTTTCTGCTTTAAGAATTTTTGTTTGTTTCTGTATTTGTCCTGGTTTACTTCAATAAACACACAACACCGATTGACATTTGATGACCTTTATTAGACTTCCATAAACATGCATGTTATCCAGTAGTTATTAATATCAACCAAAACATGACACAGGTGATAACATCCATGAAAGAAAACATAAAATAAATAACCATAAGGGCAGTGTAACCACTCACCCTTGGAATAAGCAGCGTCCCCCACTTGCTCACTTATCCTTGCACTTACTTACATGGCTCACCTTCAATTTATTGAATTATACTACCAACCAAATAAGCAGCTCTGCTTGCTTATTAACTTATCCAACAGAGCAACTGCTCACTTTCCTTCCCAACGTATTGAATTGCACATCCAACACCAGAGGGGGAACAGAAGATGGCAAACCTGCCCCTCTTCTCCACCAACCAGCCTGACCAGGCTATTCCCCCTCTCTCTGACCAAAACTTCCATCCCTAACCACTATCAGGGCATTAGGCCATACATCATTTGGTGTACCCCTTCCTATGCTAAGGTAGCAAACTATAACCTCATAACCTAGCATGACTACTGCGCATGATATCATGAATCCTTACCGCCTGATCAATGTAAGTCTCTCAATGATTCCACAGGCATTACCCACCAATGGACCACCAATACTAAAACCACTGCCACTTAATGGTGCCTCATTAATCAGATGAAATAAATCCTAATCACCAACAACACACAATAAACACCTACTCTGTATTAAAATGAAAGTCCAAATATTCCACATCCCACAGTCATCCTACCATCCTGCCATCCAACCAACGGCAAACCAGCTCCCCCAATTGTGTCTCCTAACCCAACACCTCCTGCCACATTTGAAACAAATGCTAATCCCCATGAGCAAACCTATCTGATAATCATTCCAAAGCACTGCAATGGTAAAGAAGCTCCCACTTGGTAGTCCTCACCAAAAGTCCCAAGTAAACTGACTGGTAAGCAACTTCAGGTTTGGCTTCTCTCCTGAAGCTGTTTTTTTCCATGTGTTACCTTAAAACAATGCCACAACTTATTAACCCCCACCCAACCACACAATGTTCTGTCAAACCTTTCCCCTAGCCTTAAAAGAGTCAGATCATGTACATCTTCTGATTGCTTGCTCCTGATGCCAAATCCAGTAAAGCACTGTGCTAAACTCTTAAAGTCACACCAACCACTGAGCAAACCCATCTGTATAGCCATTCCCCAGTAAAATGCAAACTTAAACCACCATGCCACATTCATCCAATTCAACATCACCTTATCAAGATTACACAACATCCTACTCAACCCCAGTGTGGACAACTCCAAATCCCCATAATTAACCCTCCAACCCACTCTACCTTGCCCATGTACCGTCTCAACCTCACTTACCTCCATGCTACTCCAAAACTGCAACAAATCTAACATGCCTTAATGAGCAACTAAAGTAGGATCACATGTGACGACCTGGTACACCACTCCAGAGGGCAGCATATGTAGCCAAGTAGAATCTGTCTCCTTCATGCCACCAACTGATGCCTACATGGCTCTCATGGATGATTTGTGACCTGGACAATAATTTGGCAGAACAGAAAGAAAGCTTATGAAATATAGACATGTTCCATGCCATAATTTTTGGAAAGTATGGGGAATTTGTCATTTTTGAAAACGGTGCACAGTAAATGGTAATATGTGATTCCTGTCCTTTGTTTTCCTACAAAAATGCTATTCTTGTGAGACTGCACATTATGGGCAGTTCACTATTTGCAGAAAATGAGGGTTACAGGAAGATAGCTACCAGGCAGAGATATACACTTCATGGACTTTGCAGTTTTATGCTCTGTCGTTGAGCATGAAATCTTGGGAATCATGTCAGTTCATCAAAACTAACTTTGTTGAACAAGAGAAAAGATTTTTTTCAGACAGACAAGCCCCCCTGTACACTCAATGTGGAGGTCACCCCTGCACCTCCCAAATTTAGATATACAAACTCTGAGTTTGCACAAATGTAGAGAACAAGGTAAACTCCACTTCTGGAGAAGTTAGTTTTGCTGAAGAATGTTTAAACTATTTATGCACAGCAAAACTAACTTCACTGATTTGGATGTCATGTTATTACATTTAGATCGCTCCAGACCCAATCCTCCTCCTTCACATTTAGGACATTTAAAAAAAATTATTTCTTTTTTTAAACTGTAACAAACTGCTTGCTACAAATGTAGCATACAGTTGCTACAGTTTATACTGTGCCTGCACACATAGCACTACGGTGCTGATGTATTAGTTAAAAAAAGTTTTCCTTTAAACTATAGCAAACTGCTTGCTACAAATGTAGCAACGAGTTGTTACAGTTTAAACCCCACAAGGAATGCTGCAACACTCAGGTTTGACTACTGGGATAATGGATAGCTGATTGCATCCACCAAACACTTTGCATCTGGGCCTTTGACCCTCTGTCCTACATCATAGGTTGTGTCTGGAGCATTACAGTTTCTGTAGGGTTTCTGCATGATGGACTGTGAACTTGTGAGCAGGTTGTTGTTGGCATCTTTTATGAAGGGTGTCAGTCTGTCTTCATTATCTTTCTGAGTTTGCTTTCCAATGTGATAGTTTCTTTGTGCTGTTTACTGAGTCACTTTCCAGAAGCTGCTAGAGTGTATCTGATGCCTTGTTCTTTGCTATTGCAATTCCACTCTTAGCATCTTTGTTAGCCAGTCAGTATTTCTTCTTAGCCTGCTCTGTCTTTTCTAGCATTCCTTATTTCATTTGTTGATTTCCTGGAATTCAGCATTAAACTGCCAGCTTTCTGTATGCACCTTATTTCCGTACCTGGCTCAGCGGCAGATATGTTCTGTTCTGTACTACCCATTGTTGAGACACTGCTATTCTTCTTC
The DNA here is from genome assembly GCF_019279795.1 of Protopterus annectens. Taxonomy (NCBI): domain Eukaryota; kingdom Metazoa; phylum Chordata; order Ceratodontiformes; family Protopteridae; genus Protopterus; species Protopterus annectens. The sequence goes on along the minus strand of NC_056727.1, from coordinate 867,739,567 downwards.
TTCAACTCCACTTATTTCCTCTTCTTCCTGAGGTGCTAGAGCCAAGAATAGTTCATTCAACTATTGTGATTTCTCTTCAGTCAATGTTCTTGTCTTCAACATAGTCTCTATTGACCTTATTGCCTTCTATGACCACTGCTTGCAACTGATTGTGGCAATCTGTGGTTTATGCTGTGGACTGACTGTTTCACTGGGGATGACTTTTCAGTCACTAATTGTACCACATTGCTTTTTCCTTACTAAGATAAAGTCTACCTGAGTTTCCTATTGGCCACCCTTGTACGTGATCTAGTGACTGTCTATATTGCTGAACCATGTGTTGGCCACCATCGAGCCATTTGCCAGACACGAGTTTAGAATGGCCTCTCCTTTGTCCCTGTTTTCCCAGCCATGTGGATCCAGGCAGTCCTCATATCCTTTTCTGTCTGTCCTGATATGTACATTTGGGTCACCCATTATCAACACCAATTCATGTTGCCCTGCTTTAACTAGTAGGCCCTTCAGTTGCCATCTGAATGCACTCATTGCCTCACTATCACAACCTTGCTGTGGGGCATAGGCTGGGATTATGACTAATGCCCTGTCATTACACTCTAGTCTGATTTGTATGAGTATGTCACTAATTCTGATGATGTCCGTCATTGTCTTCTGAAGCCTTTCTCCATCTCTCTCTCTCTCACCACAGTTCCTACACCATTTCTAGTCTGTCCTCCCCTGAGAAGAAGACTTTGGATCTCAAGCCAGGTATCTTTGCTGCACTGCCTGTCCATTTTGGATTCTGTATAAATAGGATGTCCAGCTTTCTCCTTACCATTATGTCATCCACTTTCAACCTGCATTCTGTCAGTGAACCTGTATTGAGTGTAGCAAATCTTAGTTCATGTTTGGCAGATTGATTGATTATACATCCAGCTTTCACACAAGAGATGTCCCGGGTAACCCAAGCTAGTCAACTGAACACTGACTGGCCTGTAGCTTACTGACTCAGAGTTAATGGGCTTTGTGGCATGCACACACTGGCCAGTAGGGGCACATACTCTCCTCCCACTGTTAGTATGGTTCCCTGATGTATGTTAGGTCCTCAACCCACGTTTCTCCTATGCCCATTTGACAATGTTAGTCAACAAGCCTGAATCACTTATAGCCAATTTTTACACCAGTGAGTGGCTAGCCCTGACACAGTGCAGTCTATGATCAGTGCTCTATTTTGAGGATATTGTAAACCACGGTTGATGCAAAAAGGGGTTGATCTATACAACTCTTCCCCCATAAGCACCTTCTAGAACTGCTGCCTACAACTCCATTGTTGGGTGAAAATGAGGTGGAAACACTTAGGATGTTTATGGAGAGAACCAGGAATGACACAGTTAAACCAGGCAAACGCCACAGACATTGGCCTGAAGTCAGAATTAAATGTTGCATCTTGTGCATGAGAGGTGAAGACCTCAACCATGATGCCAACTGGTTTCTTTTGCCAACTGGTTTGTTTCTCTCACTCTGATTACAGTGGCTTTGTGAAAGGAGAAACTGATGAGGTTATTACTGAGATCATTTTCATTAAAAAAAACAAGCCAGAAAGAAAGAGGAAAAAAATAGGCATCTGTATGTAAACCGATATCAAACATGCTTAAAAGGCTTTTACAAAGGTATAGTTGGAAAATGATGTTACCTTTATTACCTTTGCTAATATCTCAGCTTGTTTTAAGCTTCTCCATTAAAATATGTATATGACTGCCATCTCTCCAGAATATGTACCATGCTACTTGGCGTGTTATTTCATTTCATCCAGTATGGTAGATTCAACTATGACAGCAAGAGATTGAGAGAGGGGTTTAAATGCTGTACTGGCAATGCTATTCTAAACATCTTACACCCTGCTTTGTGTTTTTACCAAATAACATTTCCTTTAAGCGCTCCTTAACATATAATCTTCAAGGAATAGAAAATAAGGGGAAAACCGCCATTTTAAGAACAAATGCATGCACCATGCACCCAGGTACATTCCCAGTGAAGAAGGGATCCTTTGTTTTAAAATCCTTCAGGTTTGTTAAGTTTTCATTCAGCTAGGTATGGTGGAGGTGTGCAGTGTGCACTTAGAACATACCTCATCTAATGTTTTAAGCAATACTATATTGTTTAGTTTATGAATTAAATTTGCTCCAGCTCTCATGCTTATCTTAAGTAAATAGTGTTGAGTAAGCACACGTCCTCTGAAATGTCATGGCAGATCTGTCACGTGCTAAAATAGAAATACCTAAATTGCTACATGCAGTGATTTTGAACCTGTATCTTCCCATTTCAGGCTATGTCTTGGTCTGATGTCTGTATCTCTGGCCAGTTTCCGATTTGGGTTGCCAGCAATAGATATGCTTATTACTTCACTAACGGACTGCTGAAAATAAATTATTAGCAAATGTTGCTCTTTTGATTATGAAGTAGTATGAAGATAAGAATTTTATATGTATTAAGTTATGGTATGATCCATAAATGAGAAAAGTTAAAAAAAAGCTTCTTGAATAACCTTATAGGTTCATAGCTTCATAGGTAGGTATTAGGCTATCGGCCCAAGGGACTAAGTAAGCCTAGCCAACAAAGTTCCCTGGCTTACACCAAACCAAGAAAGTTAATTTCCTGTACCCCAGTTGAGTACAGCCATAGAACTGATCCCCAGGGTGTATTTCCTATTTCCCATCCACTCACCAAGATTTTTCTTGAAGAGTGTTAGTGAGGAACTTTGCTTGACATAGATGGGTAACTTGTTCCAGAGTATAGGAAGTCTCTGGGATAGGAATCTATCCCTCCAGCAAGTCCTGTTTGTTGTGATGACACGGTTTAGGTTCCTAGAGCATGTAGCTCGGAGGGATTGGGATTTCTTTAGGTGTAGCATGTCCAACAGCTCTGGGTTTGACATAGCTTTATATGTTAGGCAGAGATCACCTCTGAGTAGGCGATATGCAACAGAGTAAAGCTGGAGTTGTTTGAGACAGTCAGTGTAGGGCATCTGTTTGAGGCCAGTAATTCTCTTTGTGAGGTACTTCTGTGGCCTTTTCAGCTGCTGCAGATGTCTTGTGAGGTACATTCCAAAAGGGGCATTGCACTCTACAATGGGTCTAATGAGTGTCGAGTAGATGGGAACAATGATCTCTTTTTTTCCAGGATGAGAACCCTTTTGGGATGAGGTGTGCTATGTAGAAGGATTTCCTGACTACTGTGGCAAGGTCTCTTATCACATATTCGGTGTTAAGAAGACTGCCGCCTATGTGGTAGTTCTTGGCTACAGAGTTTTTACCAAAGGGGATAACAATGCACTTTTTGGCATTGAGCTTTAGGCCATAGCTCTGACACCAGGCTTCTGTCTCAGTGAGGCCCTTCTGTATGATGTCCACATCATTTGCTGACTTGACTATGGCTCCTAGTTTGCAGTTATCTGTAAACTTCATTAGCCAGAGGGCTTCTGTGTTAGCCTGTACTTCAGATAAGTAGATACCAAACAGGAGGGTCCCAGGACTGAACATTGTGGTACTCCACTTGTCACTGGTTTGAAGTCAGATTTGGAGTCTTCAACTTTTACAGTGTGGGTTCTATCAGTGAGCCAGTTAGCAATCCATCTTGTGACATAGGGATTTATACCTAGTTTAGTGAGTTTAGCTATAATTCCAGAATTGGGGGATGGTGTTGAAAGCCTTGGCGAGGTCAAGATAGGCTGTGTGAACCACCTTACCCTTGTCTATGGCTTTGGTGACTGCCTCAAAGAAGTTGACCAGGTTCAGGAGGCACGATCTGCCATTCACAAACCCGAATTGGGTGGGGTCCAGAGTTTGGAGGTTACCAATGTCTTTGTTTATGAATTCCATGATGATACGTTCCATGGCCTTGCAGACGAAGTTCGTCAGGCTAATATGGTGATAGTTCCCAGGATCAGTGGTAGCTCCCCCTTTGTGGAGTGGGGTAACTGTTGCTGTGCACCATTCAGTGGGCAGAAAGCCTGGCGTGAGGCTATGATTGAACATGGTGCTTATGTGGGGAGCCAGCTCGTTCTGAAGTTTGTGTAAAACGCAGCCTGGGATGTTGTCCGGTCCCATGGATGCTGTGTTTTTGGCTTTAGAGAGTGCTGCTTTTACCTGTGAAGTTGTGATTACAGGGACTCTGCATTCTTCCTGTATAGATATGGGCCCTTTAGGGGGTGAGAGGGGGGTAAATATAGCACTGAACCTATCTGCCAGGATGTTGGCAATATCAGTTGGTTCTGTAATTTTTGTGCCATTTTGCTGTAACTCAGAGAAGATCTGGGTGTTACCATTGAGATTCTTGACATAGCTATAGATTGCTTTGTGGTTGCCATTAGAATCAGTGGCAGTCTTGTTTTCATATCTAGCTTTGGAGGATCTTATAAGGGATCTCAGCTTCTTGCTGAGGCTGACCAGGGAGCTCCACCACTCATGGGATTTTACTTTCTTTTGCAGCAATTTCTTCCTTCTGTTGTAGTTTATTTATGGCAGTATTTATGGCAGGGGAAACCCAGATTGGCTTGCTTTTTTTGGAGGATAGGGTCTTGGTTCTGTTTTGGATAGCACGATCCATGCACTCGTGTAAGTGCTTATAGAGTGCACTTGTGTAGGATTCAGCAGTCGTAACTGTATTGTCCATCTGCATGGGTGTCATGAAGTTCACCACTTCTGTCTGAAGAAGCATGAAGTTGGCTTTGGAGAAATTTTTTTACAGTGGTTTCCTTAATGGGGGGTGGGGGCAGGATGTGGATATCTAGGGTGATTAGCTTATGGTCAGATCTGACCAATGAGGAGTTGACTTCAGGTGTGAAACAGCATTATGCTGAGCAACTAGCCTGGAGGTGTGGATATCCTTAATGAATATGGACACACCTCCACCTTTGGTGTTCTGGTCCAGGTTATATAGCCAAAAAGTGTGGTATGAGTTATAGCCTAGTAATGCAGGGGTGCTCTCTGGAGCCTTGAACCAGGTATCAGTCACTGCACAGACAACGATGTTCTCCATTTTAAGGAGTGCCTCAAGTGAGTGCATTTTGTGATTTCGACTTCTAGCATTGAGTAGCATTACCCTCAGTTTTTGCTTGCCTGTTCCTATTATGGTGGCGAATTTGTCATTTGAACCTTGCCTAAAAAAGGTGCTATAGGGGTGGCAAGAGTGTTTGTCAGTATCCAGAATCCCAGGGGTGACAGGTGCAGGCGATCTCTGGCAAAGCATCGTGGTCTGTCAACCATATCGTCCCAAGCAAACAAATACTGGATCCCCTTAGAATGACACCAGAAGCTTAGCCAATTGTTGAAGTCAGTCATTTTATCCTTGTACTCTGGCATCATTCTAGGTGATAGCAGAATGCTACTCAGGGCTAGGGTCATACCTGCCTGAGCTACAAGATCAGAGAGTTCTTCCATGTCTGTGTTCATGTAGTCCAGGGAGGTATGTCTCAGGTCATTCACACCAACATGGACAATCACAGAGTCATATTTGTACTTGTTGTGAAGTGACCTGAGTATGTGGCAGATCCTGGCACCCGACAGGCAGCTGACAGTGACTTTCTCCTTCTTTAGCTTGGTGAGTGGGACATCAGTGTGCCTGACTATAGAGTCACCTATGACTAGTGTGTTGGGTATGTTGTTTTGCCTTATGGGTTGTGGTTGAGTGGCACACTGAGTCTGTGGGCTATGTGTCATTTGGGTTGTATTGGTGTTGGGAGGTTGCTTGCATTTCTGCTTTGGAGGTCTCTGTTGTTTGAGCAGATTATTACTGAGAGCCTCCACGAACGTTTTTGTGTTTCTATGTGTGGATTTTGGTGGTGTAGGTTTAGTGGGACTATGTGATGAGTGTGGTGTGGTGCAAGTGTTTACCTTCTCCTCTTGACTATCAAGTTCAGTCTTGGTTGGAGAGAGCTTTACCTTCAATTTGGCTAGATCAGTGCATCTCTCACAGGTTGTAGTGTTGGGTGGTAGGAGGAGAGGGTTGTCTGTGTACATAAGGCAATTGTTACATTGCCCCAAGATGCCCAGAATCATCAGATAGACAGGAGAGAACACTGAGAGCTGACCCTTGGACATGCCTGAATAAAAAAATATTTTCCTGTAGACAAGTAAGGCAAGTGAGTACAAGAGCTGTTTTTCTCTAAGCAAGTGAGGAAATTAAGTACCAAAACTTTTCTTCCTCAAGGTAATGAGGAAGGGTGAGTGCTGTAGTAGTTTGTAGTTTATATAGTGCTTACAAGTTCTGAACAAGTGCTGAGCACGGATAAACAAATTCAAGTGCTAAAACTAAGAATCTGTATCTGGATCTTGTTGTAGATAGGCTACCTAATGCTTACCACTCCCACTGATAAGCTAGAAGGCTTCCCTCCAACACAGAAAGGCTTGGGGGCCCCTAGGGCATTATGTCTCCAGACTGTACAAATGCCAGATCTAAACCCACTTCTGCTTTATGTTTGACATTTTTTGGTTAATTAGCATATGGCCATGCAGGTACAGGGCACCAGTAATTGTAATGTATGTAGAATCCTCATGTATGAAAAGAAGAAGAGGTGAGGACAGTGCAAATGTCAGAGAGAAGCAGTAAATAAGTGTATTGGATGCTTTTCATTTTCCCATTACACCAATCATGTTATACAGAATGTGAGGGGGAATCAGGCCAATTTCAAGAGGTACTATTGGAAATAAGGGCTAACCTTGTAAACGTGTCCTCAGGATGACAAATACTTTGAAACATTAAGACAGATATTTTAAAAGGATCTATATTAAATTGTTGACTGGAGAAACAGTCAACATGTACAAAATTGAACAGGCAACATCAAAACTCTGGAATATTGACAAACATAAAAACTATGTATAAAACATTTTTTGCAGGGGAACAAGCCCTTCTGTTTCCGCCTCACCCCCTGCTAATTAAATGTGATAACTCAGAGATCTATCACACAACAGTAGGAAAAGAGCAAAACTCCATCTCCCTGCTGTACTGCAACCAAGTAGATTCAATGTTTCTGACTGGATGTAGTGTGCCTTGTCTACTTCTACAGTCAACAAATTAAGGTAGACCCATTATAAAATGTGCAATGTTTTCAAATAATAGTATTTTATCAATAACTGATGAGTGGGTGTGGTGTATTGAAGATTTACCCATGGTTGGTGTGGTTTAATCATGAGGATGAAGCCCGAGTGATTAAACAAAGGCAACATTGGGTAAATTGTCAATATACCCACATCCATGAACTGGTTATTGCTATTACACAATGACATTATTTAAAAAATAAAGTACTTACTTTTCTTAAATAATGTCTTCGTATAATGGCCGCATGGTGTTCTTCTGTGTTTCCACATTCTTCCGCTTTGTTGATGTACTGTGCATACATATGGGACTTACATTCCCACCCTTATGCAGTACATTAGTAGTTTGAAATGTAAACGACAGAGAAATGAAAATGTCTGTTGTTGCCTCTCTTTTTTTGAAAAAAGAAATTATGAATGGGTCAGGATAGTCTAGAGGTACAAGAGAGACGGGAAAAACACAAGGAAAAATCAGGTACGTGTCTTTAGTTTTGCATAACATACCTGATTTTCCTTGTATTTTCTATGACCTCCTTATGTGTTTCTCAAGCTCTTCGGTCAAGAAAACTGCAAAGCCTTAGCATATATTAATAGAAGAAAGTCCAGTCGGACTTCAGCAAACGGACATTTTTCTGTTGGTATATGCTCGATTTACAATGGACATGCAACTTGGTCTGACCAGTCAACGTGAACATTTTTGAGTACTAATGAGGTGCTATTGTATAATTTTTAAGATTTGTTATAATGGATTTGTGACAAAGTTTTAATACATCAATTTGTGTGTATTGCAATTACTGTGGAAGTTGCATAAGTTGTAATGTGACAAGTTAGATAATTCACATGAAATACACAAATTGCGTTTATATATATATTGTGGGAAGACATATCCAGGGAATTGTTATGGCTAGGCTTGTATAGGCCCTAGGGCCGATAGCCTAGTACCAACCTATGAACCTGATAACATCAAGGTCCTATTATGCAGTATAAGAGGAGTAACAGAAGGTAAAGGGAACAAAACTAATTACGTCCCCAAAGCATTTCTATAGCTCTGCATTTTTAATAAATGTCAGTGAGCTGAATTTGCTGATATGTTTTAGGTAAATAATATTTATCAGCAAAACAGAATTGAACTAAAAATCATGTGTATTGATATGCAGCTTATAAAAAGGGATCCTTGGGTGTATACCACTAGTGCATTGCATATTATGTCCAGAAATGTCTAACAAAAGGAGGTCAAAGAAGCCAGGGCTGCAAAACTAATCGAGTAGCCCCTTTAAAGAAATACATATTCTCAGAATGGATGTAAAGCACATGGTGTGTGGAATATGTGTGAATGCATAAATAAAACAGCAGAAATTATTACTACTTAAAGCAAAACAATTGACTGCAAATATGAAATAAAAGGGGAAAGAGGGCTAGAACATAAAATGTTAAATGGAATATTCTTATGTATTTTCTGAATTTTCCATATATGTACTTATTTAATAGTATATCGTTTACTCAAAGTCCAATTTTACATTTCCCATACCACTCTGACTCTTAGCCTTAGATGTGCATACAGACACTGAACCCATAGTTCTATCAAATATATTTATCACATTTTGGTTAGGTACTAAGAACATAATACATATTAATCACACATAACTTATTATAAAATAGTATTTCTGTTAAACACTTTAAATACCACTTTGATACAGATAACACTAAATTATTCTGTCAACATCCTGGAGTTGTTTGAAGTAGAATGTAATTGCATGTTTTGATTAACTGATTTTCTAACCTGCTAGCACAATGCTTGTCCTTTTCCTGAGAGAGAGTCAGCACAATGATTTTCAAGCCTAGTAAACAAAAGAACATGATGAAAATGAAATTTTGTTGAAGTGTGGTGATAGGGAAAGTTAGCCATAGAAGGAAATGACACATTGACAAACGGAGTGCCTGTTTATTCACTTTAAATTCCATTTAGTGAAGGTTGGTTTTGCTTTTGATAAAATTTCGGACATTAACGGTGCATATGGAGTCACATTATCCGCACTGTTCCTTTGGCCTTAAAGAAACTTTTGAAATCAGTTAGGTATGTATTCACTTTAGAAGCTCAAAATACTGAAATATCGAAATTCAGTATTTCAAGCCCATAAAATGGAATCCTGAAAAGAAGGAAAACTCAGAAGGGCGAAATTCAAAATCTCGCATACCGGAGATTTTGAATTAGCGCTTCTGCTGTACACAAACACACACCTTCCCCCCCACACACAAACAAAAGCTCTGCCCTACATAAAAGCAGGAGGGCAAGCCCCTCTGCATCCCCCATGAAGGGAGCTGCACCCCCTCCCCTACTTAAATATTCTAACTCCGAGGTCACACTATATACAAAAACACACAAAACACCACCACACAAGTTACATTCTCCTCACACACACACATCACAGCAACAAAATGCACTAACACACACCACAGCACCTACACAACCCCCTAACACATAAACACTTACCTGAATCCACAACCACAGTGAAACACCAGAAGTGCTAATTCAAAATCTCTAGTATGCGTTAGGTATATATTATTTATCCGTACACTAAGAGTAAACATATAGAAAAGCAAAGCTGTAAGTCATTGTCACATATACATCCTTGAAGAAAATTCAGATCAAGTTTTAGCAATATTTTAACAATAGTAGCCTGAAATAATTCACTTATTATATGTGGAATACAAAAAAGACTAAAACTTGCCCTGTCTTATGTACTTAACCAGCACACTGCATTGTCTTTGTAGCATGTTTAATGGCGACAGTTAAAACACTCTAATTTCCTTCATGTGCTCTCTACTTGATAACTCACCTTAAAGAATGTATCTTGCATATCAAGCACAGTTTTAGAAAGAAAGCCATTCTAATTGTTAGAACAGTACTCAGATTCATGATAATTTTTTTTTCTATGAAGCAGCCTTTCTGACCACAAATCACAATTAATTTCTATCATGCTTTCCTTTTTGTTGGCTGGATTACTCCTGAGAATTCTGTGGCTTTATCTTATGGGGGATGTGAGGTGCTATTCATGCAATTGGGAATAATTTTGCTAGGACACCAGGGGTACTCCGTAATCTCCATCACATCGTGTAGAAGAGCAACTCTCTGCTGGTGAAACATTTGGTAAGCATTTGAAATGCCTGGTCCTGCTAGAGTGAGCCCTGAAATACAGAGAGTGAAAGGTCAAGAGATCAGGCTTACATAGGCCAAGTGCAAGATGCCATCTCTCTGAATATTTCCTTTTCTCTAAGGTAAGGCTATCTTGGAGTTGGGGGGGAGGGGTGCCTTCCCTGCTAAAAGATGTTTTAAGGAGAAAAGTGCTTTTTCAAAAATTACTCTTCTGCTGTGGTTTTTTTGGCTTGTCAGCACTTGGCATTTTGAATGCCAACATTTCAATAGGGAGCCAAAACTTTCAGGTAGTTTTGCAGATGAAGGAGGCAAAAATGAACATGCATATGGAACAGCACAATGCAGTGGTAGATTTAGTTAGTAATGTTAATCAATATGTAGCCTGTAGATATTGAATTAAGCCTCAACTTTCAGAGTTATTTCTAGACACAGCTTTGGCGGGAATTGCGGTAAAACAAGAAAATTTGGCATTCAGTAATGATGTATTAAATATTATAAATAGTGTTAGCACTAGTTTGCTGGTATGACTCTGTGTGTGTGTGTGTGTAGTTGCTCATACAGGCAGATGTGCATAAAATAAAAAAAAACGGTGAATTGGTAACCCAGAAAATAACCAGAATCAAGAAGAGTAAATAAAGTTGGCTCCTTTATTAAATGGCTGGCCGCTGCAGAGCACAATTTCCTCATGTGACTCACTGAAATATTAGAAAAGAAAACAAACAAACAAACAAAAAAAAAAATCAGTCACCACATATATACAAAAAAGAATAATATAAATTATAAATGCAACAAAAGTTCGGTGTTGATTAAAAAATATCACAATTCACTAAAAATATAATTGCTTCAAGATTCTACTATAAAATATCAACTTCCTTAAAGGTAACTTTCAAAAGAATGAAAAAAATGTCCACGCTCCCAATATGGGGGAAAGCCCCTCACACCCCGAACCTTATATATACCAACTTCACACTTGCTCCACCACAAAGAAGGGAGAACTGTCCCCTAAAAGTGCATCATTGCAGGTGCACAGCTAGAAATTGTACTGACAATGATTTCCTATGAGAAAAAGTGTTCAGGCTTATGCTGTACATCTTTTTTTTCTGCATTATACTAACAGTCATGTAATTTTGGAAGTTGTTGAAGAAAAAAATATGTATATGTGTATCTGCATATGAAAAGACAGCAAACTGACAAAGAACATTCACAGCATAAATGTCATGAGAGCTGCATTTTACCCCACCCATAACTAGTAAAGTCTCTACCCCCATTTAGAATGTAGATCATTAACCTCAAGTTCGTTATCAAAACAGACATTAATGAATAAGTGTAGATCCAATTGATAAAATGTTAATAAGTCTGCTTACATGTTTTAAAAGTTGAACATTTAGCAGTAATCTATGATTAAGGCACCATAAAAAGTATAAATTGTTCAAATAACATGCCACTCACCTACTGTTAGTGGTTGCCATTATGGCACCCCTTACTGTTCCCTAAGCATCATCATCAACTCCCTATTTCCCATTTTCTACATGGGGTCAGGAAATTGTGTTAACTGTTGCCTTAGACCTCCCTAATATCACTTGGTGAAAAAGCTGTAAGAGTTAAAGTATGCAAGCAACAGCATCTCTTACTCATTTTTGCATTCCCACATGAAATTTGTAAACCCTACACTGTCACATTGTGGACATTTCATATCACCATAATATCAGAAAACTAAGTGATAAAAAAGACTTTTACGTTGTGATGAAAAAGTAAATAGAAATAGTTTTAACATATAATGTTGATAGTAAATCCATAAAAAATATTGTTGAGAGAAACTGGAAAGTTATCACTATTCTGTGTTGGGGTGCAACTCATGTCTGTAAAAATGGGAGAGCTAAGAACATTAAAGGTGTTTTAGAAAGTGGACTAAATTGTAACACAAGAAGACCCATAACAGGAAAAACAGTAAACTTAATGGTACCTCTAAATGCTGAGGGTGTTAGGCATGTAAAAACATTTTTAATGATCCCAATATTTTTGGTCCCAGCACCATGAAGATGTATAAGCCACATGAAGGATTTTCTTGCAAGTCAGATTATGTAGTTTACTATGCAGCATGCATAGTATGTGAAAGTTTTTATATTGGGAAAAAGAGTAGAAAATGAAAGAACACGATTTTTGAACACCTGAGAGCAACATTCTGAAACCAAATTTTACTTGATGTCTGTGAGGGGCAAAAGTTTGATCACTAGTACTAATTATAAGTGTTTGAAAAAGGAAACAGAAGAGCTACATTATTCCCTGCCTTTTTCCTGAAAGTAGAAACAATTTGTGGCCACTCCTGGGCAAGTCTCTTAAGGCCTACCTTCTCCTGTTGAAGTCTATTACTGAAACATTGTTCCTCGTTTTAAACATAAGGCTGCAGTTTAATAGCTCATCCTCATTATCCAGGGAAACAGGCTGCATTTACTCAAGTGCCTGCCAAGAGACTCAGTCTGACTAGTTGTTTAATCTGAAGCTCACCTTATTTATTTATGTACTTGGACTGTGTGGCTTCTATATCTCGTACATTCACTTTGCATACCTTAATCGATTGATTCCAGCTGGAGGGAGGTGTGTTCTGCTTCACTCCTCTCCCACCCTCAATTCCCTAGCTACCCCCAGGTTCTTTAGTTTTATACATCACTGTCACCACACTCCTCTCTCTTCACTCCCACTTGTGTCCACCCATTAAAGCGACACACAACTTCAGTAAACCTACATCCTACTTTCTCAACCACCTTATTGTAATATTTTTCTACCCTAAACTTCCATAAAGCTTCATCACCATCCACACTGAAATAAATCCATCAAGAAACGCTCATCATTCTCAACCCCTTCACCTTCCCTTCCCATGTACACATACTCTGGTCCTCTTCCATCCTCACAAACTCCCACCTCTTACTTTCAGAACTCGTTTTTGGCCCCACACTCCACAGTGCTTCTCCACCTGACCATCTTACTCTTCCTTCCTTGAAAACACTAAACTACATCATCGGTTACCCCAGCTGTCAACCTGCTCTATCCGCAAATACCACAAAGACCCACAATCACTCATTTGAACCACCAAGACCAACCCCACCCATTTATATCCTCCATTCATCACCCACCACATTCAGTCAACTCCAGCTTCCCCATCCCTTTACCACATCTCCTCCAACCCTACCAAACCCCAGCAATCTGAATTCAAACCTCCTAAACACCTCCATATAGTTACCCCCATCCTAAGCATACTCCTCTTTAGATCTGACATTGAATCCAATCCAGGTCCCTCCTACCACATAACATCCATAATCTTTCACAACAATGACAATCTCTTCTGTGAATTAACTGACACACAAAGCATCTCTAACAAACTTGATTAGATAAACACCCTCCTTACAGCCCACACACCTGACATCATGGTTATCACCGAAATGTGGCTCAAACAAAACAATCCTAATTTTTAGCATCTACTTTCCTCCTACAAATACCTCCAAAACACCAGATGTGGTACTAGACAAGGTGGAGGCACTCTATTCTTTATAAAAACAACCTTAAACCAGCTATCATTGCACAAGCTCATGTCTCCGCAGATACTGAACCTAATAGATCCTTCTAAAACTTCCCTCCAAGTAGATTAGTCACCTTCTATTAGTAATTGCCTACCTTCCTCCTCCAGCCTCTCTTAAAAAAATGTCAGCCCCTTATTCTTACTATCACCTCAGCTGCGTGAAACTATACAATTATTTTTATTCTAGGTGATTTTAACCTAAAGTACCAAGGTCCCTGAACAATGCAATTGCTGAATTCCTAGCCAATATCGACCTTATACTGTTAGTCAATGATGCTACTTGTCCAGATCTATAAACCAACAACCACCCCCTCCTAGATCTGAAAATCACTAACAATCCTCTTATCTCCAGTATATCTGTTCTTCCACCCTCATTCAGTGACCAATGCTTAGTAACCTTCCAAAGTGTCCATCAGTCACCAAAACTGTTCCCCAATTTAATTACCTTTAGACCTAGATCCACCATCATTACAGACAACCTCAAAAACATCCTAACAGCTTTTGACTGGTCACATTAACAACTTACAGAACTCCAACTTGGCTGCAATAGCTCTTGCACATACCCTCCTTCAACTTAAAGACAAATGTTTCCCTGTCACACAATGCTTTTTCAATTACAGTAAAACTCCTTGGCTAACCACTGAACTGAAAGCTCTGCTCAAAAATAAGGACAATATGTGGTCTTCACAGAGACAAAATCCCTCACCAAAAGATTGCACTGCCATTACCTCTCTACATAACCTAGCTAAACAAACCATACACAGTCACAAAACCAACTACTTCAAAATCAAGCAACTTGCTCTTCTAGACAAACCCAAACATTTTTGTCAGGAAGTAAATCTCACAGGCCATAAATCCATTGATCCCACCTCCTCTCCTAACACCAACCAGATATCTCAAGGCCAACTCTCAACTTCTGACTTTCTCAAAAAATTCATCCACCTCCCTAGTACTGCAACCTCTACCTCTCACCCAAAAACCTACCTCCCCTCCTTTTATCCCCTCTCTTCTATTTCAAGAAAATTGCATACAAAGAATATCGTTCCTTCTAGAAAACATATCCCTGGATGCACCCCCCTGGTACAGACAACGTACTCCATTGGTTTATATCACTTTTATATCACTCTGCAAAGACATCCTTACCACACTACTTCTACATATCTGTAATGTCTGCTTAATTCAAAATACAATGCCAGACATATGGAAAATTGCTGTGGTTAAACCTTTCCCAGACAGCTTCAGCCAGTAAATACTTTCCATTTTTGTCCTATTTCCCTTCTCCGTACACTTGAGAAAATACTTAAAAAAGTAATCTACAACCAGCTGCTCACTTACAGCCAACAGTAGCACCTCCTCACTCTTAAACCGCATGGACTCTGGGGTGGCCGTAGCACAACAGCACTATGGTCACTTACAGATGAGATCTCAACATGAATAAAGGAAACCTGTCAGCAGCTCTCTACATTGACCTTACCAAAGCTTTTGATCTAATTGACCACTTCCTGCTCCTTCACTCCCTCCAAGAAATTGGGGTTAGCCCCAACATGTTCACCCCATTCCAGCTTTTCTTAACAAATAGGTATATCAGCATCAAACTAGGCCCAGCTCTATTGCCACCAGCACCCATTATCAGAGTGGTGCCCCTTGGCTCCATATTCACCCCTCTTTTTCCCTAGTCTTTATTAACAGGCTGCCTTTGATCTCCCTAACCTTTCTATCGCTCTTTATGCAGATTACATGATTATTCTTTAATCCAGTCCTTTACATTCGACTATTCAAACCCAGCTTCATTCCATTAATTCTTTGCCAAACAACCATAACCCCTCTAAAACAAAAAACATGATATTTGGAACTTCCCAAAAGCTGAAAAAGACTCCTTAAAATCTCAAAATTGCAGATCTTAATGGTCACCCAGTAGAAACAACCACATCCTTTAAACATGTACATTTATGGCTAAACCGGTCACTTATTTTCCAAAGCCACATTAAAAACTCCAGGAAAAAGATCAGTTGTCTTTTATTCTGGTTTTGGAAAATATCTCATCTTCTCTTTGGACCAGCTAGAGCTGCAATAGTTAAAATATTCCGTCTAGCTCAACTTGAATACAAACTATCCATCATAGTCACAGCCTCTAAAAAAACACCCACTGTACAGTCCCTTGAAAACAAAATCTGCCGATTTATTTCCGATTCCTCCTCTCAGGAATACTACTCCATAACCCTCTCCAAAGCCAAATGGCTACCAGTCCCCAAGAGAGTTGAGCTACTTCTAGGCTCTCTTGTTTTCAGACTATTTCAGCCATGTGCCTTTCTACCTTTTGCAGTCAAACTGCATAATAAAACCACCCCCAACAATCTTGACAACCTCTCCCAATTAATTCCCTCACTCCTGACACCACAAACTAAACTGCACTGTACCAACCATTCCTTCTCCATTCTTGCACCCAAATTCTGGCAATCCCTCCCCTTCATATTAAAGGAGATTTGTCTTAACCTGTCTTCAGAACTCAAATTAAAAGACATCTTCATCAAAAATCTGACAGCAATTGCTTTTCCATGGACACATAATCTAACTCCCACCTGAGCTGCATCACTTCTACATTGGTCCTCTGTTCTTCGCTGCTGCTTTCCTCTCATATTTACACTAAAATTAATTCACATTTGGTATTCTACAATGTTAACATTATTCACATATTGTAACAATTGTCTATGAAAGTATGTGTTTTCTCTGTGTTTGTGAATTTCTTGTTTTCTTTTTTTCTGAATCTCTTTAACCAGAGTGCGCCTGCAAAAGGTCTACAGTGATAAGTGAACTATGCTGATAAACAAACTAAAATAAATAAATAAATAAAATGTGTTTTGCCTTGTGATGTGTCATGTGATCAATCATGTGTGTATTTAAGATGAAGTAATAGGGTGCAATGGTGAAGTCTGATGAAGTATTTTATTCAGTAAGAGGAATTTTAAGAAGACAGCACTTACAACAATGTTTGAGTTGGTGAAATAAAGCTTTTTCCATTTTTATTGTCATTGTTTAAATTCTACAATGCAGTGAACCAGTTTTAGAGATTTTGTTTGGTTTGTCTCTGGCAGAAGTTTTCTATTTTTTGCTTGTTTATAAATATATATATATATATATATATATATATATATATATATATGTTTATAATTACATGGCCAGAACAGAAATGTACTTCTTAAACCCACCATTAAAGGGTGTAGACTTCATACATAGTTTGAGCATTTTATGAATCAAAGGTTTATGAATGGAAAAACATCAGTTATTTTAGTAGGTGTGTACACCAACATGGAAACTAATTGGATAATAGACTTTTAAACTTTTTTTATAAGAATTCTGGTTCACTACAGCATTAATAGATCTGATGAAGGGTTGAGAAACCTGAAAGTGCTATCTTATTCATATTTTACTACACTTTGTTTTGTTTTATATGCTTTTAACTCAATATTAAAGACGAACCTTATCCCCTATTCTGCGGTGACTGCACTGGTTTTCTACTTTTCAGCATTGTTTATTGTTCTACGGTGGGATTCTTTGGTGGCTGCTCCTTATATTTTTGGATGTGTACATATATATATATATATATATATATATATATATCTATATAAAAATAGGATGTGTGTGTCTGTATAGATAGAGGTGTGTATGTGTGTGTGTATGTATCTATCTATATATATATGTATATATATATATATATATATATATATATATATAGATATATGTATATTGATTTTGATTGAATGGCTCCGCATTAATGGTCATGACATCTACCTGAAAGAATTGACATGCAAGTATATAAGTGTTGAGCAATAGCCTGAGTAAATGCAAAATAAAAACTTAAAAATTAAGGAAAAACTATGCTTTTGCCCACCTGTATCCCCACACCCCTTGCTAATTATAGATACTACCTCTGAAATCCCACAGTTTTGGGGAAAGAGCATATTTCACTTCCACAAATGTTGTGCAGACCAAATTTTGGCAACTAAACAGATATCCAGTTGTATTACTGACAATCATCATTGCCACACACAGACACATATGTCTATGTTATATAGATATCAATAGCGATATATATATATATATATATATATATATATATAAGTGTGTATCTATATCTAATATATATATATATATATATATATATATATGTGTGTGTGCGTGTGTGTGTGTGTGTGTGTGTGTGTGTGTGCGTGCGTGTGTTTGTGTATAGTTTAAAAAGCTGACTGATCAAAATGTAGACACTGATGCTAATGACATTCCAAAATGTAGACATTCAAAATTCAGATGAAACCCACATTAAATTTATAGTAAAAAAACAGTTTGATCAATGAAGACTAAAAATACATTAAAATGAAAAAAAAATAGCAATACCATAAATGATGGTTTGTCTGAACAAGTAATAGTGTTATAGAAAGTTTTTTTCTAAAGTAAGATGCGGGGCTAAAGTTAGGGTTAGGGTTTGCACTTAGCAAAAGGTTAGACAGTCAAAATAGGTAGTGAGAATAAAGGTATATTGTGGTGCAATGGGAAATCAATGTCAGAGGAGGAAAGTGTAGAAAATAAAGTAATGTGATAGAAGAACCATGAAAAATTCACTGAATTGGAGGAAACAGAGTAACAGAGAATGAACTAGAGTAAACCTCAGGTGTATAACAAATTACATTTAAAAGGGCAATTCCAACTCAGCAACTTTACTAGCAGACATAGACAATGACTCTTTGAGAGCCAACTCACTAAGATTAATTAGGCATTCAACAATATATATATATATATATATATATATATATATATATATATATATATATATATATATATATAATGTAAACATTTTTGTAGTGGGCAACATCCTTGCAACCTCCATGTGGGATACAAGTCCGTCCCCCCCTTGGATTTTTAGGCACCACAGTTGCACTGTCATGAAGTAAAGAAACATCTGTCAAAATGGAGGAATCATTGCTGTTGCCCACCTAGAAACCACTGGCAGTGATCCTATGGAAAATAGAGATCAAGGAGTGTGTTAGTGAGTTGAAAGCGAGTAGGCGTAAACTAGTCCAGTTTGTACTCAAAAAATGTAGGGATGCCACTAGATTACTTGTATTACATAAAATGTATCTCCTTAAGTTGCAAATCTCTCTTAAAGTGATGGTCTGCATGGTTTTACTATGAAATGTCAACCTCCTGAAAGTCAACATTCCAGAAGAATGAAAACAAATAAATAAATTCCCAAAGTCCAAAAGGGCAGAAAAATACTTTTTTCTTGTTTTTTGCATGAGACAAGCTCCCCATACTCCAGAAATATATATATATTTATTTTTATTGTTATTTATTTATTATTTCATTATTGGATGTAACAGTAGTGCAGCGGCAGCATTGTCGCCTCACAGCAAGAGGTTCTCCGGTTTGATTCTCATTTGGGGTGCCTTATGTGTGGATTTTGTATGTCGTCCTTGCATTTGTGGGGTCTATATCATAACCGCGAAAGCCAGTTTCAGCAAATACGTAAATGTCAACACATATTGCAACAACTGCGAATACACCGAATACCCTAAACCGCGAAATTCAAAATCTCGAAATGGCATAGTTGGCCCTTCTGCGGTATAGCTCCGTAAGGTAAGTGTGCGATAGTTACGGACCTTAGGGTTAGGGTGCGGGTTAAGGTAAGTGCATAGATAGTAATGTATATAAGGTTTAGTGTAGGGTTGGAAGTAAGGTTTTGTTAAGTGTATGTGTCTGGATTATTTATTTTGTTTGGGTATAGCTCATTAAGGTAAGTGTGCGATAGTATTAGGGTGCGGGTTAAGTTAAGTGCATACATGGTAGTATATGCAAGCTTTACTTTAGGGTTAGAAGTAGGGTTTCGGTTAGTGTATGTATGTGGTTTATTTATTTTGTTTGGGTGAGTAGTATGTAGCGAGCAGTGGGGTTGGCCAACTATGCCGTTTCGAGGTTTTGAATTTTGCAGTTAAGGGCGTTCAGTATATTCGTAGTTTGCGCAATACGAGCGGTGAGGTTGGCCAACTATGCCGGTTCGAGATTTTGAATTTCTCAATTTAGAGCATTCAGTGTATTCACGGTTCGTGCAATATGTGTCGGCATTTATGTATTCTCTGAAACGGGCTTTCACGGTTATAATATAGAGCCCATTTGTGTGGGTTTCCACCAGGTGTTCATGGTCCTCCCACGTTACAAAGACATGCATCTGGAGCGTTTCTCCCCGGGCCTCCGCTGAAAACTGGCTTCATTTCAAGTCTGACGTCCTCAGTTAACAAATGGTAAATAAATAAATAAAATAAAATAATTTCACCTTGAGCATGTGTAGGGAAACCAGTCCAACCCTTCCTATGTAGATCCTGCAGCATTAATATTCAGCAGTGTAATTTCATTTTAAGAACATAATACAAAATCTTCCCCCACATTACCTTGTTTAGTTCTTAAAGTTTTAAACTTTGTCTCTTTTCCTCCTAATGTTTTTGTTTGACACACATGAATTCCAAAACAGGGTAATAACGCACATGCACACACAGCAACATTCAGCATATTTTCACAGAAATTATGTTGGCTTCTTTCCTTGTTCCATTGAGCACAGTGGCATGTATTTTCCGTAAGTCCTTTACCAGCTGTTGCATTCCCTCCAAAGAATAGCTGCGCATAAAGCACTAAGTAGCTCTGTAAGAAAAAAAAATGAGCTAATGACCTGGTTTCAGGTCATTAAGTTTAGTCTTGCAGTTATACATAAGTAGATAAAATGAAGGCTCTGAGCTGTTAGTAAAGTGCTTCCTGTAGTGAAGGGTAATCGGTTTGATTCCTTCCACCATTATTTGCCTACTGTGTTACTCTGAGAAACTACTTAAGCAGGTACACCTGAAAAAGAACACTCGTGTCCAGTAAGCTTAGCTGGCTAATACATTTATATATATATATATATATATATATATATATATATATATATATATGTGTGTGTGTGTGTGTGTGTGTGTGTGTGTGTGCATGTGTATGTGTATGTGTATGTGTACACAACACACACACAC
This sequence comes from Protopterus annectens, assembly GCF_019279795.1. Taxonomy (NCBI): domain Eukaryota; kingdom Metazoa; phylum Chordata; order Ceratodontiformes; family Protopteridae; genus Protopterus; species Protopterus annectens. Next base: position 867,718,726 of record NC_056727.1, on the reverse strand, counting down.
ACACACACACATATATATATATATATATAGTCATGCCATTTTTCATGATTTACGTGCATGACGTCTGCATTCATCCCATTTTAAAACCAGACAACATTTAACTTTGTAACAGTGTTCTCTTTAACATAAATTTCTGCCAACAGCTATGCTTGACCCTTTTCAAGACATGGTAAAATTAGTTTGGGCAATCACTGAAGATGTAATTCTTTGCACAAAATAATTCTGAGGTGTTTACCTCATTTACGCCATTTCCAAAATGAAAAAAAAATGTCAAGCATATTTTAAATATAAGTGCCTGACTCTTCTTGCCATGTGCATAAAGTTATGAGCACTGTCTCTATGTACACATCTTTCTTTGTTAAACCAGGAAGAATGTTTGTTCTTAAGTTAGATTTTCACTTAAGATGTGAACAGAAAGGGTCTATGATTGACATTCTGTGGTTTTCATTACTAGTTCACACCCTGACTTTGTCTTTAGATTTGGCACACAGGCAATTTATAAAATGCCTAGTTGCAGTCTCACAAGTCTGCGGAACAAAAGTCAGAACCTTTCCCTTAGCTAAACAGTTTGCTTTTGACAGGCTCATCAGAACAGCAAGTAATTTGGACAGTTTCTCCCCCAAGAGGGTGACAACCTGCTTAACAGAATCCAGACAAGGTCATAGCTGAGCCTTGCACATACTGAATCATTCCTTTATTTATTGCATGACCATATTATAGCTCAGCGAGGCCAGCTTAATTTTCAGAAAAAAATCAGAATAGATAAAATAGTATGCAATCATGTCAAAGAGTGTTACATGCCATCGGGAAATAAGCTACCTGTTCACCTTAATATCACTGCCATGGCCTCTTAAATATTAAGAATAATTTCAGGGACCAAGACGAGCTGATTTTAAATAACAAGAGGAACAAAGTTTAGAGTTTCTACTTCTGTAATTATTTGGCATTCAGTGCATGGAATTTCTGCATAATCTCTTGAAAATGATCACAGACTTGCTACTGTTCTGCTTGTAATCCTGTTATAAAAGATGTGCAGGACACTAACACATTGTCTGTGCACCTGCTCGGTCAGTGGCCTGAAGAACCATGATATATTATCATATTTTAATAAATCGGGGTGGGGTGGGCAAAGCTGGCTAATGTATGGGAGAGATTTTTAGCACATAATACATATGTAAATGGGCCCTCAGCTCTGTATTAGATCTAGTATTTAATTCAAGGTAATCAGGATCATATACTATAGGTCATCCCTTGAACACTCAGCAGTGCAGTGCAGTCACATGTATTAATATCTACCAACATACAGCTGCAGGCATGTTTGCAAATCCAGAAGTCTGTAAGCTCATTACTTTGATGTTTAGATATATAGACGTAGGGTATTTGGGCAGTACAAGACATTATCATGAAATCCATCCTACTATAGTTTTTATTGATTTTCATACTAAGATGATTAATTGGATATTGACAGCAGCATGTCATAAAAAGACATACTGAACATGACGAACATTCTAACAAATCATAAGACTGCTAGTATGAATAAGATTATGATGGAATAAGAAGAAAAGAAACCGCAGCTCAGCAGCTTGCTTCCACCTGTTGTAACAGTCAGTGTAAGAAGTTAGGTGTGCACAGAACATGGTGCTAAAATCCCAGTGAAGACACTATGCAGAGCATTTAAAACTAGAAAAGATCATGAAGGAATGACTTCATGTATTCAGCCTTGCTGTGCAGTGCTTTGTACAGCCTTGTAATGCCAGAAAACCCTAGGTGTTTCCATTGATGGGGCAATGTTATATCTTTGAAGAGTGTGTGTTCACACTACTGCCAAAGGGGAATCAGTGGTTCCAACTGAGGCAAATCTGTGCAAACCTGGATGTTGTAATTGCGTACATGCATGATGATGCTGGTGCCGCTGTTACTTTTAGTGAGTGGACCTGTACAGAACTTTGCACCATCCAGGGATGTTGTAATTGCGTACATGCATGATGATGCTGGTGCCGCTGTTACTCTTTTAGTGAGTGGACCTGTACAGAACTTTGCAGCATCCAGGGATGTTCTAATTGCGTACCTGCATGATGATGCTGGTACCGCTGTTATTTTTAGTGAGTGGACCTGTACAGAACTTTGCACCATCCAGACCCTGTTACACACATGCTAAGTACCTCAGCTTTGTAAGAACTGCATGGGAGGAGTAATTGGAGTCATTTTCCAATACTGACATTGCAGAGAAGCATAAAGGGTGCTGTACTCCTGAGTACACTATCCTTTGCATGAAACATTAAACCAGCACCCTATGTGCTTAAATTGTTGGTAGCTCACGTGAAGGTAAAAGATCCTGCAGCACTTCAAGACAAGAGAGGGGAATGTTAGAAAATCCTTCTACATGGACCACCTTATCACAAAAGGGTTTGCATCTAGAAAAAAGGAAGTTATTGTCCCCCTCTACTCATCACTCATTAGACCCATTATGGAGTGCAATGCCCCATTTGGGGTGTACCTTACTAGACCCCTGCTACAACTGGAGAGGCCTCAAAAATACCTCACCAAGAGGATAATAGGCCTAAAACAGATGCCCTATGCCACCAGGCTAAAAAAACTCCAGCTGTACTCAGTTGCATACCGGCTACTCAGAGGTGATCTCCGCCTGACATACAAGGCTATGTCACACCCCGAAATGCTGGAAATGCTCCACCTAAGGAAAACCCAATCTACCCGAGCTACATGCTCTAGGGACTTTAACCTGACCTCAACAATAAACAGTACTTGATGGAGGGACAGATCTGTGTCCCATAATCTTCCCATGCTCTGGAATAAGGTCCCAATATATGTGAGGCAGAGCTCCTCATTAGTGCTCTTCAAGAGGAATCTTGATGAGTGGATGGGGAACAGGAAATTTACCCCGGGAATCACTTTTGTGGCCCTGATCGACAGAGGTGCAGGTAACTGAATCACGTGAGAGGAGCAAGCCAAAACATTTTGGCTAGGTTTAATTATGCCCTAGGCCAATAGCTTAGTACCTACCTATGAACCTGATGCCATGGCCAAATTTCCCCATGTTAGTATGAATACCACCCCCAAGTCTCCCATGAAAAGATGCCATTAGCCTAATGGGACTAACTCGGTCAACAATGTGTAAATAAATATGAAAAAAATAATATGGAATAGCTCTAAAGGGTGATAATTCAAGTGAGCAAAATATTGTTGCTGAACACTTGCTTAGCTAGTGCTGTCTTGTTCTGGTTCAAAGTGCATCTCTCTAATAAAGTGCAGCACCTAAAATTTTAATCTGCTTTATAAAGATTCACCTATTTTAGGTAAACCTCATGAAAATATATATAGGTACATGACACATTTAGTATGAGGTTATTGCAGCTTTAAATTATAAACTGATATTTCTGTGTAGTCTGTCAGACAGTACTTTAATACATAGTGCAAATATTTATATTTTTATGGTATACTTAATACCTGTGTATACAACTGACCTTCACAGACATAAAAACCTTGAAATGAAATGGTAGAGCTTTTCCAGATTCTGCTGCCCTAATGCATACCAACAGAAAACACTGAAAAGTTAGAGCAGCTGGGGTGGATATTTACATTTATACTACTATTTATTCCCTGACAGATTAGTGCACAACAAACTGTCCGTGTTGCAGACCTTCAAGCACAAAAAAAGAAAATTAATCTAGAATTTTCACTGTTTCTCCTACTTAATTGAAATTCCCATAGTTTCGTATGGATCATGGATGAAAGCAGCTTGATAAAAATCTCAACACTGCAAATTTCCATTTATCTAGTATCACTTACTATGTCTTCAACATTACAATAAATGACAGGATTTACAAATGAGTCTGCTTAGTTCAGGGGGAAGATATAACGAGACACAAACAGTAATAGTGGCAGAGGGTCATGAAGGTATAGTGATGTGTACACCTTTGTATACACATTGCAGTAATCTTTTGAAGTCCAGGAATGGCCCTAACTTAAAGACACACAGCATGAAGCACTGTTTAGGGCTGGCTCCAAGGTTGTGCTAAATGCTAATGATGCAGTCCAAGGAAGAGTTATATGCTAATTAACCATGTGCTTACCCTCACACAGAACCTCCTTCAGAAAGGCATCTGCACACAGAGCAATTTAGGAAATCACTCGCACAAGCAGATTAACATGGCCAGGCCCAACACATCATGGTGGTGGACATTGCCAAAAGGCCACATTCATTTACAAAAACTGAATATGGTACACAGATGGTGGGGAGATACTAACCACCACGGATAATGTAAATGTGCCTTAAGGGCACCAATATCACTACAGGCCTGGGGGGGCACTAACCACCAGGCATACCTCACTTGTGCTGTAATAACACTTAAACTATCATGGGGATTGTGGGGTGGGGGGGGGGACATTACATGCTAGGCGTACTGCACTTGTGTTGTAATAAACTATCATGGGGATTGTGGGGTGGGGGGAAACATTACATGCTAGGCGTACTGCACTTGTGTTGTAATAAACTATTATGGGGGATAGGGTGTGGGGAAAGCAACAGGCACTTTGCATACTAGACCTATGCCATAATGGTATTTAAACTATCACAGGGAGTGGGGCAAGGGAAATACTAGCCACCAGGCAAACACACTTGTGTCTTAATCACACTATATTATGAAGGGGGGGTGCAGGGAAGCAGAAGGCATCAAACATAATGCAAAACTTACACTAGTGCAAGGATTTAGGAGGAAAACTCAGGAACAGTTATGAGAACTGCGATGTGTGCATGTGTTTGGGTGTGTGTGTGTGTGTGTGTGTGTGTGTGTGTGTGTTTGAATTTGTACTTGTATGGTTGGGAGGGTGACTCCGAGGGATGCTTATGGTTACATGGTGTAGCCATAGCATCATGATGTCTTACCTTGTCACTGTGAACATGTTCCTAGATCAGAAAATACCATGTAGTTGGAGCAAGGCCTTTCTAATGCTCATGCTAGATGCTAGGCCCTTTAAAGAAGTTTGTAGTGCTGCTTCACGTGCAGCTGAAAGCCGACATTAGGCTTTGGTGTACTACAACACCTGTTTAACCTAATTCCCTTAACTCCCACCTAAGAGGACCTTTCTCTGAGTGTCCCTTCTTATATATGGACCTCCAAAGCCTGTATAAGGTGGTTGGAGCTACACTAAATAGTTTATTTAGTGGATTAAGTATATTTACTTATTTAGTGTATTAGTGTAATATAGTGTATCCTTACACTAAACTGTTTAGTTTGCTTGCTCACTCAGTGGGTCCAATCAGTTACTAGTGCCGCTGCTCATGCAGTTGAAAGCCAACATTAGGTTTTGGTGTACTACAGAAACTGATTTAAACTAATTTTCTTCATCTCCCATGCAACCGGATCTTTCCATGAGTGTGCCTGCTTATACATGAGTCTCCGAAGCACGTATAAGGCGTTTTTGAGCTACACTAATAGTTTATTTAGTGTATCAGTATAGTGGTTTATTTGTGTATTAGTGTATTGCTTGTATATTTTTACACTAAATTGTTTAGTTGTGCTTGCTCACACAGTGGGCCTGAATAGCCTGCAGCACTGCCTCTGTGCAGCTGAAAGCCGACATTAAGCTTTGACGTACTACAAAAACTGATTTAAACTAATTTTCTTCACTCCCACTCAAGCAGACCTTTCTCTGAGTGTGTTGCTAATACATGGGTCCCCAAAGCCTGTAAAAGGCTTTTGTATAACACTAGTTTATTACTCCGATGCTTGAATTCTCCCCACAGACCAACTTTGTACTGCGTATGTGTTAGCATAGTATTTTAAATAAATGCTTAACATGTTGTACTACTGCTGCAGTTCTAGCATAGTACTTGTAGAAATTGTTTAACATAACTTACTAATACTGTAGTTAAGTAGGTAAAAATGTTTAATTGCTATATTTAATTTCAGTGCTACTACAAAATGGGTACTGAACTATAGCACTATAGAGTAATACATTGTTGCTAACAAGGGTTTGGAAAGGCATACTTGCTATCTACTGATATTGTTTCTGTGAATGATTAGCCCATTTTTATAAAGTTTGGGTTTTTAGAAATGTAACTTGCTATAAATGTACATGTCTCTGATTGATTAGTGTAATGTATGAGCAAGCTTACCTTGCTATGTGATAACTACTGTTTCTCATCCCTACCTTCTCTCTCTTGCCTCCTCAAGTTACCTGCTCATCTTGTGCTTCCTGCACTAGTCTATAGGAGCATAAAGTACCCTCTCCAATTATCAGAGGCCCACCTCACTGAATAATCCACCCTACAATCCCTCTCCAAAAGACACCAGCAAAGTATGTTTGTGGAATAATTCCTGCCAGAAAGACTTTCTACTATTGTACCTATACTACATGGTTAGAGAAAGTCCTGAGCTGGGACAGCCAGCAGCCTCTACCCCCCCCCCCCCCGCTGTACCTCACACACTCTCTTCCCATCCCCTTTTTAAAACTCCCTTTGTCTAGCAACCTTTTCCTTGTTGTACTCTAACTTCCTCTTTTATCAGCCTTGCAATTATCTACCTTACCTTACCTACTGAAGAATATTTTTTTTTATTTTTTTTATTTGTATATAATTAACCTGTCTTCTCTTTTGACTTTAGTCCTTCTTTTTATGTATTATACCTGCATATTGTATAGTATAAGCATTCTTGCTTTGTTTTTGTCCTCACAGAATTTTATGTTGTAACCTATAATATGCACTGTATACAATAAATGCTGCTATTTAGTCATTTTTTTTGTACCTGGAATCTGCATTGTTTATTATGAATATTTTTATTTAGTCATATTTTGTGTATTGATTACTAAGTTTTTCATTTATCTGTCTTGGAGCTTATCTCTACTGAAAATGGACATATATCCAGTTAGACTAGCCCGGTCAACAAATGTAAAATAAAAAATAAATAAAAGAACCCACAGAGAGTGACGTCTGGTAAAACAAAAAGTCATTGCGCACCACCTTTAAGCCATTTTAATGTGCTTTAAATTGATTACACATGATATTTTTATTTTGTCTGTCTGTGGAAGGAATTTGCTGTATATAAAACAGTGTAAGAAACTTCTCTGTGTGGAAGATTTTCAGTCCATATATCTCTAGTTAATCACTGTATCAGATCAGACAGTAGTAGAAGTAGCAAACTTAAACTCGCCTTAAGTAAAAAAAACATAATAAAAAATATATAATTGTACAGAATTACTAAGTATTCAAAAGTAATCCAAACAAGGCAGGCAGTCTGTTTCCAGTCGAAAATCCTTTATATACACATACACTAACTAGGACAGTCATAATTTTAAACACTATGAAGAGAAGACATCTTTTAAAGGCAGTTTGCTCATTCCATAATTCAGTCTGTTCTACAAATTGTATATTTCTTACTTGATTTTAAGGAATGTTAATGGATAAGATTAGGGCTGCCACTTTCACTGACATCCAAAGATGGAAACAAATGGCACCACAGTAGATGTTCCCCAGACTATACTGCAGTAACTGAAGGAAATCATTGAAACAAGCAATGTGTGTTGGCCACTTGGGCCTAGTAACCATTTTAGTCCATGTATGTTATGTATTCTTCATTAACAGAGCTGTGATGAATATTTTAATTTTGTGATCGTATTTTATATTGACCATTACTTTTGTTTTCTAAGGGAATTCAAAAGGGTTCTTCTGGCTTGTTTTATGTTGCAAGTGAAAACTCTTTGATTGTGTAGGGAAATAATCCATGAAACATGCAAGCAGTAAAACATTACTGTGAATTTAAAACAGATACGTTTACTCAAGTAACCAGCAGGAACTTCATATAATCTAATGTCTAGGTCTACTGCAACTGAAGCAGTCGCAAATGTTATGAATCGACTTAAAAACAACACTGAAAACTTAGTGTAGTTGTGGTGAATATTTAGAAGGCTGTAATGCGTATTCTGTAGGAATGCAGAAAGCATCTGCAATAATCACTAGTAAGTACTACAACTTCTACAAAGGAATGAAATTACTAAAAGAGTAAATGCTATGATGGGTGGTACCACTGAGGATTTTTACAGAATTTTGTTTTGTTTTGTATGCATTTAGTTAACTTCAGACTAAATTCCTTGTATGACTGTCAGTCCCTGATGTTACTGGGGAGATTGTCCCACAACTGGGTGTCAGGAATGAAAAATGAGTATTCAGGGGGTGTTAAGTGCTTGTATGACCGTAGTATCCAGAGCATAACAGTGAAGCTGATAAGCTGATATTATGCTAATAGCAAATGGTCAGAGTATTGTGTGTTATGCCTAGAAGCCTAAGTATTCGAAAGTGGATATTTGTTTGATTGATTTTTTGAATATAAATGGACCAAGCAGGGTGGGCAGCCTTTTCTGTCATTGCTGTGTCAAAGAACATCATTTTAGTTTTCTTTTTATCTCGTAAGCAAATGTAAATTTTACTAAGAGTTATCTGTAGATTATTTCAGATAGTTTTCTGATGGGAAGCTAATTCAGAGAATACTAGGCCATTACCAAGTTTAAACTTGAATGTTGGATGTGAAGGAGGAGGTGGTTAATGATATGGACGAAGAGGACAGGGTCCTAAACATGAGCCCTTTGTGACTTCTGATGTGACAGAATGAGAGAAGATAAGGTAATGCTGGATCTAACTACAAAGATCCTCTGAGATAGCTTGAGAAACAATTGATGGCTGATACAGTAAAGCTATGTTCATCTATGGGTCAAGCAAGAGCTCGTCACCTTTGCTGTCAAATTGCATATTGATATGTATGAAAATTACAGTGATTAAATTACCCTTATTAATAATTCTTACTATAGTATTAGTGTTACATAAATGGCCAGAAAACAGATTTGCACAAAAATATACTTTGAGTGATACCTCTGCCAGAATGCCTCTTTAAATTGTGTCGTGTCTGTGTTAACAAGAAGTGCTTGTAATTTTAAATCTCAAATCTCTGAAACAATAAGCAACATAGCCTGGCAGTGTTCTGTAGACTTGTTTGACATATCCTCTTTTAAATAACCTGGAATACCTGGTTTAAATGATAAATACATGAAATTATAAAAACATGTAATGAAATGTACTTTTTTCTCACATCTGACAGTTAAATGTCCAAGTAAGGTCATTGTAACTGTGCTGGCATCCAGTGACATGGAACAATAGTTTCTCATTGCTAAATCATGGCAAATCAGAGAGACCTACAGATAGGATGTTGCATTTTAATTGAGATGTCTTATTATAAATACTGTAAACAATCTCTTCATATTACTTTGGTACAAAACTTAACATTATTCTCGGTTATCCCCATCTGTTGCATCTCTGAAATGTTTTTGAGACCGTCTATTGGCGTAGCCAGGATTAGTAATAGCCACCACACAAAGTGCTCAGTATGAGCCAACATTGATTCTGCCCCCCTAATGAGTGAAGACAGGTATTGATATTTGCAGGTAGAAAATCCAATCATGCTGGAAGATTGATGAGCCCTGAGAGCGTGGGACAACAAAACTAATCGCCAGATGTCTAATAGGTACCAGGTTACTGCGCTATGGAAGGTTAACTGCATCTTACATCTTATTTAAAGTGACCAGAGTGTCGATGACATGAGCAAAGCTAATGGCTGAGTCTTGAAGATTGCTGGATCTCTGACAAGCCATCAGCTGTGCAGAAAATTACAAGAAGACCACCATCCAGCTTCACAACAGCTGTGATCGATCCATAAAAACAAATATTAGCTGAAACAGCTGATGTGTTAACTTTATATGGAAGGGTCAGGCTCTTGTTACTATAGTAAATATTATCATTAGCAGCTTAGATTGAACAATTTTATACTTTTGTAGATACTACAGCATGCTAAAGGTGCAGCTGTGAAACACCATTGATTATAAATGGGTGCACTTTAATGCTGAGAACAGCAGCTGATCACTGTGGGTATTGACTTGAAAAGGCAGAGGGCATGAAAAAGATGTTTATTTATTTGGTTTTCTATCTATCAGGTTTTTATTTATTTATTTAATTTATATTGTATCACTGCAGGGTATAGGGGTGCATAAAGAATGCAACTGAAACTGAAGAAACTTAACATGTTGCTAGAATATTTTTGTATGAAGATTAGCCAGCATGCTAGGTAGGCATACAATACCAGAACTTTTGAACAGATAGGCTTGTTAGTATTCTTTGTGAGTCTTAATAGCCAACCGAGCCGTAGTATAACTATGAAGGTGAAATACGGCACCTTTACAGGTACATTATACTACACAGAAATATGTATGCTTTAAATTTCCACTCAGTGGTTAAAAACTAGAAATATGCTGTTATGTGCCAGACTTGCATTTCATTGTGCCTTTTTTGCCTCACATCTGAAAATGATGTAATCTAGTTAAAAAGTTAGATTTCTGACATTTAGACACTGTTTCTCACTGACGAGTAATTATAAAGGCATGGCCAGTTTTGTCACAGATCTTATAGCTTTTATATTTTATGGAATCATGCAAAATAATGGCTATGAGCTCCTACTTTCAGGCTGGACATATTTCATATTTAGGATTTATTTTATTAAATATATTATAGGGTTGTACTGTAATGCTACCATAATTGAGTGCTTTTTTTTTAATTATTTCCAATACCAAGTATTAAAAAGTTTCTGAGGCAGTCATGAAACTCAGTCATATACTTCAATATATTCATTGAAGATTAATCATAACTTGTACATGCACACAAGCACACCTATGTTCATGCACAGCACACACACACACACACACACACACACACACACACACACACACACACACACACACACACTAAACTAAATAAACTGTTGAATAATCATGTTTTATGAAGAATAAAAAAAGTTGCTGAACATAGCATTGTTATTTAAAAAGTGGCTATAGTCATATTTCACTGAAGCAATTTCATTTGCCTAATGCTTGAAAGCTGCGGATGCAGTGTTTTCGGAGAAGAATGTTTGCCCCCCCCCCCCCCCGGACAATTCTGATTAAAAAAATTAAAGAACATGTATTTACCTGCTCATCTAATTGCACTCTTAATTAACAACAATTATTTAATTTAGTGTATGAACTTTATGCACAGAATACATATTGACAAAATACAGACAAAAAGGACAGAATGGGGAAGATGACCCCAAATCAGATATGCAATACTATATTAAATAAAAAATTGCGCTTCTTAATTTAAGAAAAAAAAACAGATAGCAGAAGCAAAACAATTATTAATAATGAAGAGACATGTGACCATAGGGAAGAAACAGACTAATGAGTAGAACATGGTGCTCTACAGAGAAGCTGGAGTGCCAAATATGGCTGCTGCATGTTGTTCTCAGTAAAAGAAGGTACTGAATCTGCAGGCATTATAGTAATATTAAAAAGATTGGGTAATCCCTGGATAATGGCTACTCCATAAGTCAGAATACAGACAAAGGGCAAGGACAGCATAGAAATAGCTGGCGTCCCAGTGAGTATAGTCAAAATGGGTTAAAGGGTACAGAGCTGTACCCTACTCACTGAAATTCCCTTTTGTCAAATACTGCAGGAGATCAAGTTTCTAGATAGTATTTTGAATTCATGGATATTATGCAACATGAGGTGGAGAAAACAATATTACAGAAAGCTATCTCACTTGTTTGTGTGACCTCAGAGTTGGTCTTTATCAGCAGAAGGTGATGTGCTTAACCCCAGCAAAAATGCTTATTTTGATGATTTGCAAAGTTTTACTAATCTGCTATTGTTATTTCTATATTTGTAGCAACTGAATGTGAGCGGATATGATCTGTATCACTGTTCTGCTGCAGTTTGATCACATGGTTTTAACACAAGCAGCCTATAGTGTACAGGATATTGATGCAGATTACCTCAACAAAGTTTATTGGATCTGGTTTAGTATTCCGTGAAGGTGACTTATGTTGGCAAAGCAGTGGAAGCAAGAAGAGTAAGACATTTGTTATACTTCTGAAGAGTGAGTCGAGAGATGGGTACAATTAGCGTTAGTGCACATAGATGGGTACAATTAGCATTAGTGCACATAGATGGGTTACAGTTAGCATTAGTGCACATAGATGGGTTACATTTACTGCTAACATTATTGCTAACAAAGTTTCTTGGATCTGGTTTAGTATTCCGTGAAGTTGACTTATGTTGGAACAGTGCTAGCGTTAGTGCACATAGATGGGTACAATTAGCGTTAGTGCACATAGATGGGTACAATTAGCATTAGTGCACATAGATGGGTTACGATTAGCATTAGTGCACATAGATGGGTACAATTAGCGTTAGTGCACATAGATGGGTTACAATTAGCGTTAGTGCACATAGATGGGTACAATTAGCGTTAGTGCACATAGATGGGTTACAATTAGCGGTAGTGCACATAGATGGGTACAATTAGCGGTAGTGCACATAGATGGGTTACAATTAGCGTTAGTGCACATAGATGGGTACAATTAGCGTTAGTGCACATAGATGGGTTACAATTAGCGTTAGTGCACATAGATGGGTACAACTAGCGTTAGTGCACATAGATGGGTTACAATTAGCGTTAGTGCACATAGATGGGCACAATTAGCATTAGTGCACATAGATGGGTTACAATTAGCGTTAGTGCACATAGATGGGTACAATTAGCGTTAGTGCACATAGATGAGTTACAATTAGCGTTAGTGCACATAGATGGGTACAATTAGCGTTAGTGCACATAGATGGGTTACAATTAGTGTTACTGCATATAGATGGGGTACAGTTAGTGTTAGTGCACATAGATGGGTACAATTAGCGTTAGTGCACATAGATGGGTACAATTAGTGTTAGTGCATATAGATGGGTTACAATTAGCGTTAGTGCACATAGATGGGTTACAATTAGCATTAGTGCACATAGATGGGTTACAATTACTGCTAACATTATTGCTAACAAAGTTTCTTGGATCTGGTTTAGTATTCCATGAAGGTGACTTATGTTGGAACAGTGTTAGTGTTAGTGCACATAGATGGGTACAATTAGCATTAGTGCACATAGATGGGTTACAATTAGCGTTAGTGCACATAGATGGGTTACAATTAGCGTTAGTGCACATAGATGGGTTACAATTACTGCTAACATTATTGCTAACAAAGTTTCTTGGATCTGGTTTAGTATTCCGTGAAGGTGACTTATGTTGGAACAGTGATAGCGTTAGTGCACATAGATGGGTACAATTAGCGTTAGTGCACATAGATGGGTACAATTAATGTTAGTGCACATAGATGGGTACAATTAATGTTAGTGCACATTCCGCCTTCTAAAAAGATAACAAAGGCCAAGACGTGGATTATGGATTAGTTATAGCAGAGGAATTGCAGAGTCACTGCACAATGTTTTCATCCAATATTTAATGGGGAAGTTCAGTCCTGCATGAAATGGGAAGGAAAGCAATGTTTTCAAGCCCTCTGGAATAGCTCATCTGAGCAGACTGTGAATATCATACTACATTGTGCTATGGCTCTTAACCTAATCTTTATTGATTTGGCTAGATTGAAACCCCTGGTGGCAGAGATGTAGGACATGTTGCTTCTTTTTGTTTTATTTCTCCTTGATCGGGGTAACAAATTTAATACTGACAGAACCCTGGAACTAGATAAGAATAAACTCTCCATTTGTCTGTCTGTCTGTATGTCTTTCTCCATTTTTCTCTGGAATCACAGTCAGAATGACAAGAATTAACAATATTATAAATGTTGTGGATATGCGCCAAGGGAGTTCAGCCTTGTTTAAGTAAAATAAGGCAAATCTCCTGGAAGGACCTTATTCATATATTACTTTGTAAAAGGATTGCTTAGGAAATGAAGACATACTTCACAGGTTCTCTAACAGTATAAAAAATTCAACTCCTTTTCATAGATTATTTCATCATTTATTAATCAATATCATTAGGGGATACAGTCACTCATTGTTTCAGCTTCATGGCTTTAATAATTTGACTGCTTCCACTGTATGGAAAGCTAAAACATGAAAGTACAAGAGTACAGTGGACTGGGTCTTTACATTTTCTTCTGAAAAAGGTGAAGGTTGTGAGCTATAGTTCCTGTGGTAAAGGATTTGACTCCCTCGGCCAACATTTGACTATTGTGTGATCCCGACTTAGTTAACCAGACATTACTCCCAGGTTGACCCTTAAAAGAGACTGTGTGTCCAGTGGGCCTATCTGATTAATAAATGTGCATTTATGTTTTCATCACAGGTTATATCAATGTTCCCAAGTATGATGGCATATTCTAATACTGACCATCTACCTTCTTTTTTATTCTTCAAATTGTACCAAAATCTGAGCTGATGGTTGCTGTCTAGATAGATGCAGGCATTTGATGCATTCATTTCTAACATTTGTAATTTCTAAGGAAATGAGTTTACTGGACACGTTGCACAGGTTACCAGAATGAAAAGAAGATACAATACATTTGCTTCAAAAGTATTTTTCTACCTGTAGTTAACAATGTGTGTGTTCCTCATAAAAATGTGCCAGAAATATAATTCTCCTCGATTTCCCTGACACTGAAGTCATGATGCTAGACAGAGACCACCTGTGGTCGTTTCATCATTATTTAGTTATACACTGTCTCTAATTATCTGAAAAATAAGGGTCAAGCAGTTATAGGTTCAAAGGTTCATACTAGGCTATCTGCCCTAGGGCATTTATAAGCCTAGCCAGAGTGTGTTTGGCTTTCGCCACCCTTTTAGATTAGCTGACTGTGCCTCTGTATAGTAGGTCACAGAAGGTAGCCCTTTTGAGGTTAGTTTACTGTACCTCTGTCAAGCAGGGACACAGAAGAGATCCCAGGGGTAAACCTACGATCTCCCATCTACTCATCAAGATTTCTCTTGAAGAGGGTCATTGAGGGACTCTGCCTAACATGGATTGGGATTTTGTTCCAGAGTGAGGGGAGCCTCTGGGATATGAATCTGTCCCTCCAGCATGTCCTATTTATTTCTGTGCTGAGGTTTAAGTCCCTGGAGCGTGTAGCTCTAAGGGATTTGCATTTCCTGAGGTGGAGCATGTCCATTAATTCTGGGTTGGACATGGCTTTATACGTCAGGCACAGATCGCCTCTGAATAGGCGGTAAGCAACTGAGTAGAGCTGGGCTTTCTTTAGCCTAACTGCGTAGGGCATCTGTTTGAGTCCCTTGAACCTCTTGGTGAGGTACTTTTGGGGTCTTTCCAATTGCTGCAGGTGTCGCGTAAGGTACATCCCAAATGGGGCATTGTATTCAATTATGGGCCTGATGAGTAGAGGAGCACAATGACCTCTCTTGATCTAGATGTGAACCCTTTCGTGATAAGGTGGGCTATATAGAAGGTCTTTCTAACCACTTTGGCAATGTGATTGTCAAAGGAGAGATTGCTATCTACTTGGGTCCCCAAATCCCTAATTACTTCTTCTGTACTTAATGGATTACCACCTATGTGGTAATTTGTGGGCACTTTGTTTTTCCCAAAGGGGATGACTATGCACTGTTTGGCATTTAGCTTTAGGCCATGGCTCTGGCACCAGTTATCCATCTCTGTGAGACCCTTTTGGAGGATGCTTGTGTCAGTCGGTGAGTCGATTATGGCACCCAGTTTGCAGTTATCTACGAACTTGGTCAGCCATAGTCCTCCCATGTTAGCCTGTACCTCAGAGAAATATATACCGAACAAGAGAGGTCCCAGGACTGAGCCTTGTGGGATGCCACTTGTAACTGGTTTAGAGTCTGACATGGCACCTGCAATTCTGACTATGTGGGTTCTATCCCTGAGCCAGTTTGCAACCCACCTTGTGACATAGGGGTTGATATTTAAGCTGGTGAGCTTATTTATGATGCCCGAGTGGGATATTGTGTCGAAGGCTTTTGCGAGGTCCAGGTAGGCTGTGTGGACTACCTTCCCTTCATCTATGGCCTTGGTGACTGTTTCAAAGAAGTCGACCAGGTTCAAGAGGCAAGATCTGCCCTTAACAAAGCCGAATTGGGTAGGATCCAGTGTTTGAAGGTTCCCAATGTCTTTGTTTATGAGTTTCATGATGATACGCTCCATAGCTTTGCAGACTAGGCTAGTCAGGCTTATAGGGCGATAGTTTACGGGGTCCGTTGTGGCACCACCTTTGTGGAGTGGGACCACTGTTGCTGTACGCCATTCCTTGGGTACATATCCTGTAGTAAGGCTGAGACTGAACAGTGACTTTATGTGAGGGTTCAGTTCTTCTTGGAGTTCATATAAGACGCAGCCTGGGACACCGTCCGGTCCGATTGATGCTGTGCTTTTTGCTTTGGAGAGGGCAGCTCTTACCTGTGCATCTGTGATGTCAGGGAGGCTACACTCTGTTGGGATAGAAATTTGATCTTTTGGGGGGGAAGGGGGGGAGAAGTTTGCACTGAACTTGTCTGCCAGGATGTTGGCAATGTCTGTGGGTTCAGTGTATTTTTTGTCATTTTGAACTAACTCAGAGCATATCTGGGAGTTGCCACCCAGGTTCCTGACATAACTAAAGAAGGCCTTGTGATTATCTTTAGCATCTTGTGCAATTTTTCTTTCGAAGCTGGCCTTAGATGATTTTATGAGGGATCGTAGTTTCTTGCTAGTACTGATCAGAGATGCCTTCCCTTTTTGGGATTTTGCTCTATCATGTAGTAGCTTCCTCCTTCTGTTGTATAGCTTATTTATGGCTGGGGTACACCAGACAGGTCTCCTGCCTTTGGAGGAATGAGTCTTGGTTTTATTTGGGATAGCACAATTCATGCATTCCTGTAGGTGTCCATAGAAAGCATTTGTAAAGGATTCTGCGGTTTGGGCCATATTTTCCATTGGCCCGGGGGCTTTGAAGGATTCCACCTCGGTTTTGAGAAGTGTGAAGTTTGCTTTTGAGAAGTTCTTCACCGTTGTTTCCTTAGCTGGGGGTGGGGACGGGATATGGATGTCCAGTGAGATTAATTTATGGTCAGATCTTACCAGTGAGGGGTATACCTCTGGTATGGAACATAGAGTCCCCATGTTGGTGATGATCAGGTCCAATATGTTTTCCCCTCTTGTGGGAGTGGTGACCAGTTGTTCCATAGCATTTGAGTTTATAAATTCTAGGAACCATTGGGCGAGGGTATTGGGGCTTGAGTATTGCTTCCAGTCTATGTTTGGGTAGTTGAAGTCACCCAATATAATGGTGTTTGGAGAGACCTTCATATTCTCCAGTGTTCTCAGGAAAGCCGAGTGGGGTTCCTGAGTTTGGGAGGGTGGTCTGTAGCAGGCTACAAACTGAAAGGCAGTTTTGCCCACTGTTAGTTGCACATGGATGGCCTCCGATGCTTCATGCAGTGCCACTAACCTGGAGGTGTGGGTATCTTTGATGAATATGGATACTCCCCCTCCTTTTGTGGTTCGGTCCGAGTTTTGGGGCTGAAAAACATGGTATGAGGTATAACCTGGTAGTGCTGGGGTGCTCTCGGGAGCCTTGAACCAGGTTTCTGTTACTGCACAGATATTGATATTCTCCATACTGAGAAGAGCCTCGAGTGCATGCATCTTGAGGTTTAGACTTCTGGCGTTGAGCAGCATTACCCTTAGTTTCTTTTTCTTTGTGTTGTCTATGGAGGTGGGTTTGTCTTTTGAGCCTTGCCTAAAAAAGGCACTATGGGGGTGGCAAGAGCCTTAGCCAGTATTCAAAAGCCCAGGGGTGACAGGTGCAACAGTTAGATGGACTAATCCTGCCTCTCTACCCTTGCCACATATAATGCAGGTATTCCTCACAGGTCTGTGTTAAATGCTTTTCAGTTTTTGTGAATGATATGACCAGACACGAGAATGCAAAAAAATATTGACAGTCTCCTTAATGTCTTTAAAACAAGAATGAAATTTGATGATTTTTTTTGTATGTATGTGTTTTATTTATTTGTATTTGTTGAGCAGGACAGTCCAGATAAGCTAGCATAGCCCCTTTTCAGTGGAATCTCAGAAGGAAAAGCTCCACATATAAGGTAGAGTTACATAAATTAGTATGACATGTAACAAAAATGGTACAGATGTATGATGTACACTGAATATTTAATAAAATATGAAAAAATGGGAATTAAAGTTATAAAGTTCAGAACTCATTGTAGGCACTAAATAAACTACAAATTACTACAGCACTCAACGTTCCTCACTTGTCTAGAGGAAAACAGGTTTTAGTACTTAATAAATAAGCACCTATCCAGGCATGTCTAAGGGTCAGCTCCTGGTGTTTTCTCCTGTTTACCTGATGAATCTGGGCATCTTGGGGCAGCAATTGCCTCATGTACACAGACAACCCTCTTCTCCTACCACCCAATGCTACAAACTGTGAGAGATGCACTTATATAACCAAACTGGAAGCAAAGCTCTCTTCACCCAAGACTGGACTGGACAGTCAATAGGAGAAGGTAAACACTTGCACCACACCACACTCATCACATAGTCCCTCAATACCTACACCACCAAAACACACACAAAGAAACACAAAACACACACCTACATTCGTGGAGGGTCTGAAAAAAAATCTACCCAAGCAACAGGGACCTCCAAAGCAGAAATGCAAGCAACCTCCACCCCCCAACACAACCCAAATGACACATAGCCGACAAACTCAGTGTTCCACTCAACCACAGTGCATAAGGCATAACAACGTACCTAACACTCTAGTCATAGGTGACTCTATAGTCAGGCACACTGATGTTCCACTCACCAGGCTAAACAAGGAGAAAGTCACTGTCAGGTGCCAGGATCTGCCACATAAAGCATGCACTCAGGTCACTCCACAGCAAGTACAAATATGACTCTGTCATTGTCCATGTTGATGTGAATGACCTGAGACATAGCTCCCTGGACTACATGAAAAGAGACATGGAGGAGCTTTCTGATCTTGTAGCCCAGGCAGGTATGACCCTAGCCTTGAGAAGCATCCTGCCATCACCCAGAAAGATACCACAGTACAAAGACAAAATGATTGACTTTAACAATTGGCTAAGCTTCTGGTGTCATTCTAAGGGGATCCAGTATCTGTCTGCCTGGGATGACATGATCGACAAACCACGATGCTTTGCCAAAGATGGCCTGCACCTGTCACCTTTGGGAGTCTGGATACTGGCTAAGGCACTTGCCACCCCTATAGTGCCTTTTTTAGGCAAGATTCAAATGACAAATTCACCACCATAACAGGTACAAGCAAGCAAAATCTGAGGGTAATGCTACTCAAAGCTAGAAGTCTAAACCTCAAAATGCACTCACTCGAGGCACTTCTTAAAATGGAGATCATCGACATCTGTGCAGTGACAGAGACCTGGTTCAAGGCTCCAGAGAGCACCCCTGCATTACCAGGATATAATTCATACCACACCTTTCGGTCACCTAACTTGGACCGAAGCACTAAAGGCAGAGGCATGTTCATATTCATTAAGGATATCCACACCTCCAGGCTAGTTGCTCAGCATAATGCATCTGAGATTATCCAAGTGCAACTAACTCTGGGCAAGACCGCAAGATCCCCCACCATGCCCCAAGATTCACACTCCTCATTTCTTGATACACTGGAAAATATTAGGGTTCAACCTAACACCCTAATAATGGGTGATTTTAACTACCCCACCATTAACTGGGAAAACTACTCATGTACCAACTCTTGTACTCAACATTTTCTGGAATTCATAAATTCCAATGCCTTGGATCAACTTATCCACACCCCCACCAGGGGCAGCAATATCCTAGACCCGGTCATTACCAACATGGGCAACCGGTGTTCCACACCAGAGGCCAGTTCTTCATTGGTCAGATCCGACCATAAGCAAATCACCCTAGACATTCACATCCAAGCCCCACCCCCCATTAGAGAAACCACCGTAAAAAATTTCTCCAAAGTCAACTTCACGCTTCTTAAAACAGAAGTGGGAAACTTCACAACACCCATGCTGATGGACAATAGAGATACGACTGCTAAATCCTATACAATTGCACTTTATAAGCACTTACATGAGTGCATGGATCGTGCAATCCCTAACAGAATAAAGATGCTATCCTTCAAAAAAAGGAAGCCAATCTGGTGGTCCCCTGCTATAAACAAACTCTACAACAGAAGAAAGAAACTGTTGCAAAAAAGAGTAAAATCCCATAATTGGAGGAACTCCGTGGTCAGCTTCAGTAAGAAGCTGAGATCCCTCATAAAATCCTCCAAAGCTAGTTACAAAAACAAAATCGCCACTGATTCTAAAGACAACCACAAAGCATTCTATAGCTATGTCAAGAATCTCAATGGCAACACTCAGATCTGCTCTGAGTTACAGCACAATAGCACTAAATATACAGAACCAACTGATATTGCCAACATCCTGGCAGATAGGATAAGTTCTAACTTTACCCCTCTCTCATCCCCTAAAGGGACCATCTCTATACCGAAAGAATGCAAAGTACCTGTAATCATGGCTGCACAGGTAAAAAACACTCTCTCCAAAGCCAAGAACACAGTATCCATGGAACCTGATAACATCCTAGACTGCATTATACATGAACTACAGAACAAACTGGCACCCCACCTACGTACCATGTTCAATCATAGCCTCACCTCAGGCTTTGTGCCCACTGAATGGCACACAACAATGATTATCCCACTCCACAAAGGGGGAGCCACCATGGACCCCAGGAACTACCGTCCCATTAGCCTGATGAGCCTGGTCTGCAAGGCTATGGAGCGTATCATCATGGAACTTATAAACAATGACATTGGTAATCTCCAAACTCTGGACCCTACCCAGTTCAGGTTTGTAAAAGGCAGATCATGTCTCCTAAACCTGATAGACTTCTTTGAAGCGGTCACCAAAGCTGTAGATGAGGGTAAGGTGGTACACACAGCCTATCTAGATCTCGCCAAGGCTTTCAACACCATCCCCCACTCTGGAATTATAGACAAACTCAGTAAACTAGGTATAGGTTCATAGGTTCATACTAGGCTATCTGCCCTAGGGCATTTATAAGCCGAGCCAGAATGTGTTTGGCTTTCGCCAGCCATTTTAAATTTATTTTGCAATGCCCTTTTTCGAGGTTATAGGTTCATAGGTTCATACTAGGCTATCTGCCCTAGGGCATTTATAAGCCTAGCCAGAATGTGTTTGATATAAATCCCTATGTCACAAGATGGGTTGTCAACTGTCTCACTGACCGAACCCACACTGTGAAAGTAGCAGACTCTAAATCCAACTTCAGACCAGTGACAAGTGGAGTACCACAGGGTTCAGTCCTAGGTCCTCTCCTGTTTGGTATCTACTTCTCTGAAGTACAGGCTAACACAGAAGGTCTTTGGTAACAAAGTTCGCAGATGACAGCAAACTAGGAGCCATAATCAAATCTCCTAACAATGTGGATATCCTACAAAAGGGCCTCACTGAGACAGATGCCTGGTGTCCAAAGCAAAGGCCTCAAGCTCAGTGGCAAAAAGTGCATTGTCATCCCTTTTGGTAAAACCTCTGTACCCATGAACTACCACATAGGTGGTAGTGTACTTAACACTGAAAGTGTGATAAGAGACCTTGGGACACAGGTGGACATTAGTCTCTCCTTTGATAATCACATCGCCAGAGTAGTCAAGAAATACTACTGTGTGACACACCTCATCACAAAAGGTTTCTCATCCAGGAAAAAAGAGGTCATTGTTCCCCTCTACTCGTCACTCATTAGACCCATTATAGAGTACAACGCCCCTTTTGGTATGTACCTCACAAGACATCTACAACAACTGGAAAGGCCACAGAAATACCCCACAAAGAGGATTACCGGCTTCAAACAGATGCCCTACGCAGACCGTCTCAAAAAACTCCAGCTTTACTCTGTTGCATATCGCCTACTCAGAGGCAATCTCTGCCTAACATACAAAGCTATGTCAAACCCAGAGCTGCTGGACATGCTCCACATAAAGAAATCCCAATCCCTCCGAGCTACATGCTCTAGGGACCTAAACCTTGTCACCACAATAAACAGAACATGTTGGAGGGATAGATTCCTGTCTCAGAGACTTCCCATACTCTGGAACAATCTACCTATCTATATCAAACAAACCTCCTCATTAGCACTCTTCAAGAAAAATCTTGATGATTGGATGGGAGATAGGAAATTCACCCCGGTGATCACTTCTGTGGCTCTGCTTGACAGGGGCACAGGAAAATAATTTTCTTGGGTGGCAAAAGCCAGGGTACCATTTGGCTAGGCTTATATAGGCCCTACGGCCAATAGCCTAG
>NC_056727.1:867371478-867391478 GCF_019279795.1 Protopterus annectens | reverse complement strand
AAATTTATCATATAGCCAGAAAGATTCCACATGTTCCTAACTAAAAAGAAAATTGCAATAAAGACCATAAGCAGCCAAGACAGGCACTAAGCTCTTTCTCTATTCTCTGTTTCTTCTTAACTAATTTGTTGTGATTTATGTCGAGCATTCAGTACTGTTAAGGAACCAATCCTTTTTGACCTGCTGTGTCTCTACAAAATTAAATGCTTCCACAAGCAACTGAATAAAAGTCCTGAATCCCCATCAACAAATAAGAAATGGTGAACGACAGATTTAATATTCATTGCTTCTACATCTCCGGAATATATGTTCTGTTTCAGATAAAACAGAGTAATACCCTTGCTTCCTTTAAGGCAGAACTTGATGGTTGGATGTGCCTCCATGAATTCATCCTGGGCCTGACTTGTTTCTTCATGCCAAGAGAAAGGAGGTGCATTATGTGGATGATTATGGTCCAAGGACTTATTCTTCTCTGTAATCTCCATAGATGTTTGAATTAAAACAAAAATAAAAGCACTATAAGACACTCATTTGTATAATCTCATTCACTCTATTAAACATGCAACAAAGCAATCATTGAGATAAGGCCTACCTTTTTTGATTACACAAAATCTGAGATGTGCCAGCTTCATTTGCTGTTTTTTCTTAGACTGACGTTACTGAGCTGGCTCATTTCAGTTCGGTACATGTCAGAGGTAGAGACATATGAAAGCTATGAAGAAAAATTGCAGGAAGGCCTCCTTCCCAAACAAAGAAGCAAAACCAGAAGTAACAAGTAACTGGCAGGGATAATGAATCCGTTAACCAGTGGAAGGCAAATTATCAAAGATTGTTGTCTTCAATACTATTTCCAAATTCAGGCTATTCCTAAAGTATGCAGTGCCACAATAGCCAGAATGTGAAAAACTATTTATTTTTTATTGTTACGAAATTCTGTACAATCCATAACTGATAGCAGCAAAGGAACTACTTATTCTTTGTATAATATTATATGAATGCATCCCTGAATGATCTCATGGGTACAACATTTCTGAGGTGATCATGTTATCTTGGATACTTTTTGCCCCTAATAAAAAAAACTGCAGGTGCAGCTAATGATATTGCTTCCACTGTAAATAGACAAAACTGAATATGTCGAGGACCACAATCCTCAAACTTCATTCACCACAAAAATTGGGAAAACGTCTGAAAAAATACTTAAAAAAGTTTAGAATGGAAATTGTGAGAAATAGTATGCGGTATGAGAGTCTTCAGTACAAATGTTAATGAACAATTTGCAAGGAATCAGACATTTGTCTTTTGTTGTTTTACACAATTTGCAGAAGGTACATGAAGAAGTGTAAATAAATAGTTGAGATAATATTGCATTTTTAAAGGTGAAATTTTGTGAGTTTTATCCACTGACACTCTTCCACCTTCATTCCTTCCTTCAGTCAGCCACGCAGCCATTATCTCCTGATTTGATGAGCATAAAAAATGTTGAGTTTGCTCTCAGTAGTTCTGATCTTTTTTCATCTTCATACTGCAACGTTTAACAAAAATGAAGTCCCAAAAGCATAATAAGTTTACCTCCTGAAATAATTTAGCCTTTTTAAAAAGTACTCTTTTTGAATTTTAGGTCATGGCCTTCGTCTAGCTACCATCCCTCAGTCAACCAGTGTGTCATATTTTCTGGTTTGCAAAGATCAAGTAAATAGTGAGGTTGATCTCAGTGGCTATTGGGTTTATTCACCATCAGACTACAGAGTTATAACAGTCTGAAATTCCCAAAAGACTTGGTAAGTTTATGTGCTTAGATTAGCAAAATAATTCAGCTGTCAATACCTTTTAGACTACAGTGAATATAAATGACAAAAACAACTGCTGGTACCTTGCTATCTGTATTGTTCTTGGTCAGAAACTTCTGAATGTGATAGGCAAAGTAGTAGAAGAGCAAGAGAGACACATTCCTAAAGAAAAGCATCTTCACATCTCATTCATCCCCAAAATGATGTACAGTCAAGAAGTTTATTAGGGCACAAATGCATCAGAAAGGAAGAAGCTGCTATGTCATGCTTTTAAATATGGACATCATTCTGTAAAGAGGCAAATACATTTATGGAAGACACAGACAGATTGTGTTTATGGTGTAGCTGCCCTTTAAGGATCGCAAGTTATCTGACTACAGATGAGATATGCAATTTCATGAAAATAGTATCAAGTGGACTTATTATTTTTTGTAATAAATAAAGTGATAAGTATAAGCATGTTTTGTGGTGGGGGGGGGTGGAGAACCCATGAGTGCTATTAGTCACTCACACATACAGTCCAACACACACACACACAAGCATGCACACATATGCACACACACTAAAAAATAAATAGCAAAATTAAATTTGTTAAGTTAAGAATTGGGAAGGCTGACAGACATGAGTTAGTAATGAAATTTTAGGGAAATCTGCTGAGTATGTGGCAGTATGTCATGACAGACTGTATAATTACACAGCATGTGTACCTAATGGATTTAACAAGACAGTTGTTTTACCTACGTATGAGGCAGGGCATGGCAAAGTATAGGCCATTGGTTTTGCTGAATTCTAAATCCAGTACTATGCGTGGTTAAACTTTCCAATATGCCTCAAGTTAACTTCATGAAGAATACTGTTTCTGAAGTAGATCTATCAAGTTTTTTTTTCTGTCCTGCTTAAGCCATTCTCCATCATGACCATGACATCTTCTTAGCGAATGGGATTGTTCATTCCTCCACTTCTTTTACATCATAGGATGCTAACAAGGAAATGTGAGAGATGGAAATAGTGGCTGTGATATTTATTAATACCCCTGTTTGAACCGCTCCCTATATATACCTTTAAGAAGCTGCACTGCCCTCTATGTCTTTGATAGTAGGTTGCACACTTTCCAATATTCCCAGTGGATAGCTGGCATGACTGCTCTACTTTGCTGGATACAGAACAGCCAGGTGACTCTACATATGGATTGTACTTCCAGGCAATCATTCTGTGGGCATTCCTGTGGATTGGCATAGCCATTTCATTCCCTCAGGGTAGGTGAGCTAGCATTGGCCATTCCCATGCCACCTCTAATGCACAGTCCACTAACTAAAAACAAATAATATAGGGTAGAGTCCATGTGTTATCCCTCTGTACCATAGGGTCAGCTAAATGATGCTGGGTCTTCAATAATCAATTTGTTTTATTTATTTTATTTTATCTTATTTTTAACTTTTGTTGACCAAGTTAGTTCTAATGCACATGCATGTATTTTCAGAGGCTACCAGAAGTGATAGTATACAGGTAGGAGAAATTTGAACAGTATACCATAGATATTCCTGTACTGTTTCTGAAAAGTGCTGAGAGATATTTTACATCCACTAGACATATCACAGTTTGTTTCTTTTAGAACATGGCCCCTGAACGGTGCAGTATTCACCAAATACAAAATGAATAAATGAAATTAATTATTATTATTATTATTAAGCTACATTGCAGTATTAGAAGAGTACCACTTTTCATCTTAATTATTGCTCACTTTTGATAATCAGTTAACCATGAAGGCAGCCCATGACTTCCTAGGGTTACATAATTCATCAACAATTTCACTGCTGAGGCCTTGCTCAATAGGTTCTTTGGAGTTAAAACTCTTCTTCGCCATGGACCATATTTCAGTAGTTGATTAAAAGTGCCCTTACTGCATTTAGATAAAGTTAACTCAGTTACTAAAAAGCTACAATAATTGTAAATGTTTTATAGTAAATTGCCAAACTACTACTAACACTGCTGATAAAGTTAGATTCCTTTTTCTTTGTCTACACTGCTTTGACTTGTATAAAATTAATTACATTATAGACTCAAGTACTTTACTTAAATTCACCTTTGATAAACTTCTATCCTTAGTATTCAAAATTCAAAGTTGTTTTTATATATTTTTATTTATAATTAATTTTGATCCCATTGTATATACTGTCTCATATACTACAGCTATAGATTTTCTTGTTCGTTATCAGTTGTAAAGTTATTTTTTTTTGTATTTGTATTTTTTTTCTTTTGAACCATTAGATGCATAGCCTTAGCTATTGCACAATACCATGCTTGTGAACTACTAGCTATACTTTTTGTGTTTTTTGTGTAAGTACTTTTTGCATATGTGTACTACATGGCTTCTTATATTTGGACATCGTTACGTGTCATTTATTAATGTCATGCCTTCTGTATTATTATACTTTTGTCCCTTGTCATAGCCATAATGGGGCAGTAGAGCAGTCCACCTAGCTGGTTAATAAATAAATAATTACATTAAAAGTCTGAGTGTCTGATATGAGGCCCATATCCTTCTAGTCCTTCTCATTTAGGAAGGGACCCTGCTGTCTCCTGACCCACTGTGTAGAGGATTGTGCCTTGTGGATTATTCTGTTAGTGCACAGAGTGAAGGGTCAAACTTGTAACATACTTGTATTCTTGCTGGGATGATTGGCTGTGAGACAGGTATACTTTTTTTGTCTTATCTGATGAGGTGTGCATCATTATTTAGCGACATAGAAATATGTGGACATCATTAAGGATATGCCCCCATATTTCATAAAACAGTAATAAAATTATCAACTTAAAGTCACATAGTGACTGTAGAACATCTGTTTCTGCATATGTAGAACAGTCAATGTTGACAAATGTAAATGAAATGCACCCTAACAGTAAATGTGTGAAAATTAATTTAAAACACATTAATACAAAATACTCACTGCTTCGGCTGAATTAAAGCAGAAATTAAAATCTTGCATCTTAAGCCTCACTTTAAAGCAAAGTACTCATAAATAAAAGATGCAGAACATTTCATTAATGCAGTGCACTTGATTTGCAGTCACACACACACACACACACACACACACACACACACACACACACACACACACACACACACACACACACACTTTGGGATTTATGCAAGCATTTAAATATGAAAACATCAATACAAAAAACAGTGCATATTCAAGATGATCTGAAGAAGTTTACATATTTTTAGTAAACAAAAGCGCTAACATACAGTTTTTGTTTCCTAGCGTGGTGCTTTTTCCATGTTTTATTTTTTATATTGAAGATGATGTTTGTATAGGATTTTGATCAAAAACATAGTTCTCCAAATGATTGTTATGGTTTTGTAAACAAAAGGAAAAATGAGCCATTTGTACAAGAAAGTTCAGTTTCAACGAACTTTAACAACTGTATGTTCTAGTTCAGAGCCTCAGTGCGCAATATGACATCTTGTTTACAGCTGTAAAGTAACTGTATCCTTCCTTAACCTTTAATGCAGTAACTTTAACTCGCACTGAGTGATCTTATACTAAAGAGGAATTGTCATTAAGACTTCCTTTGATTTAAGCGCTCAATATTTTTTCAGTCTGTTTCAGCCTGTATTGTCTGATTATTCCTTATAACATCTCAGTATGCATAAATGCTCAAAGTACTTATAATGCTTTCCATCTTAAATTACCTTCTTGGAATAATCTTAACCAGGGAGGCTCATATTTTAAATTTGAAAGTGCTGGGGTGGGGGGGACAAAGGGGAAATTATATTACTGAAGAATGGAAGATAAAGGGGAAACATGATCACATTGACTGCTAAAAATGAGTCCTGTCTGATTGTACTATGCATGGCAACAAACAGATCAGTAAATAATGAATGATTTAATTCAAATGTGGCAGGCATTAGAAGTGCTAAGGTTTGAACTAAGGAAATAGGTACTATATGGCCTTTCAGTTTGGTGGTTAGAGGACTTGTCTAGTAAGCTAGCTGTTATGAATTCAAATTTTAATAAGGCCTCTGCTTGTCCTTTAAAATGTTTGAGGCAATTGGGGAGGTGTATGTTATGTATTTGATTTTTAACTGGTTGTGGTTTGATATAATGGTTAAGGTGCTTACTTCAAAAACACAAGGTACTGAGTTTCCTTCTGAACTTTGAATAATTTGGATAGGCTTAAAATGCCACCCCAAGGGCAGCATTCATATGAAGGGAAGTGACTTTAACACGATTTGATGATGATGATGGTGGTGGGGACTTAATTGTACACATCTTAAGTGAGGTTTGACACCTTTTGTTTGGAACTACAGTTATTACTGCTAATTAGGGTACGGAATGTGTGAGTACTTAATGCATGTCTGAGCACAGAATTTTATGAAACAGGTACAAAACAATGCTAGATTGTGAACTGGGCTGTCACATCTGTCAACAATTTTTTCTTCCATTTTTTTGGAGAATGTATACACAATTCTCTGTAAATATAGAGGAATAACATCAACTTCATTTTGTAAGGGGACAAAACCTTGTCTATGATCAAGGAAAATGGGCTTTGGTTAGTTGCCCCGGCACTGGAAGGGGTGGCTGAGATGAGGGTGGAATGAAGGGACTGAATCCAAGTCTCTTTCTCTGGAGGGGTGTGATACACTGAGTATCAGGGAACACACAGGTGCTGACAGAAGGAATGCACATGGGGATATTTTGTCCCAGAGAGGCAAAGGTATTTGTAGGCTTACATCACTTACAAGAGTCAGTAGCAGTCTGTTGCTATGTCCAGTACATATCCTCACTGTGAACACCTGTTGTACATATGCAAGAAGTTAGGGCTTAATGGCAAAAAAAAAAAATCCATAGGAACAACAGTACTGTGCCTTTTGCTGAACTACTGCCTTGATGGAAGTGATTTGGCTGAATAGATATTGAATGGAAGGGAATGAAAGAAACAAGAGAGAGTATGTGTGCCAAGGCTCTATTTGGATGTATCATTGGGGCTAAGTAATGATGAAGTATGTGTGCCAAGGCACTGTTTGGTTGTATATCTTTAGGGCTAAGTAATGATGAAGTGTGTGTGCCAAGGCTCTGTGTGGTTGTATATCATTAGGACTAAGTAATGATGAAGTATGTTTGCCAAGGCTCTGTGTGGGTGCATATCATTAGGGCTAAGTAATGATGAAGTATGTATGCCAGGGCTCTATGTGGCTGTATATCATTAGGGCTAAGTAATGAAGTATGTGTGCCAAGGCTCTATGTGGGTGTATATCATTAGGGCTAAGTAATGATGACGTATGTGTATCAAGGCTCTGTGTGGGTGTATATCATTAGGGCTAAGTAATGATGAAGTATGTGTGCCAAGGCTCTGTGTGGTTGTATATCATTAGAGTAAGTAATGATGAAGTAAGTGTGCCAAAGCTCTGTGTGGTTGTATATCATTAGGGTAAGTAATGATGAAGTATGTGTGCCAAGGCTCTGCGTGGTTGTATATCATTAGGGCTAAGTAATGCTGAAGTATGTGTGCCAAGGCTCTATGTGGTTGTATATCATTAGGGCTAAGTAATGCTGAAGTATGTGTGCCAAGGCTTTAAGTTGCTGTATATCATTAGGGTAAGTAATGATGAAGTATGTGTGCCAAGGCACTGTTTGGTTGTATATCATTAGGGCTAAGTAATGATGAAGTGTGTGCGCCAAGGCTCTATGTGGTTGTATGTCATTAGGGCTAAATAATGCTGAAGTATGTGTGCCAAGGCTCTAAGTTGCTGTATATCATTAGGGTAAGTAATGATGAAGTATGTGTGCCAAGGCACTGTTTGGTTGTATATCATTAGGGCTAAGTAATGATGAAGTGTGTGTGCCAAGGCTCTGTGTGGTTGTATATCATTAGGGCTAAGTAATGATGAAGTGGGTGTACCAAGGCTCTGTGTGGTTGTATATCATTAGGGTAAGTAATGATGAAGTATGTGTGCCAAGGCTCTGTGTGGGTGTATATCATTAGGGCTAAGTAATGATGAAGTATGTGTGCCAAGGCTCTGTGTGGGTGTATATCATTAGGGTAAGTAATGATGAAGTGTGTGTACCAAGGCTCTGTGTGGGTGTATATCATTAGGGCTAAGTAATGATGAAGTGTGTGTACCAAGGCTCTGTGTGGTTGTATATCATTAGGGCTAAGTAATGATGAAGTATGTGTGCCAAGGCTCTGTGTGGGTGTATATCATTAGGGTAAGTAATGATGAAGTGTGTGTACCAAGACTCTGTGTGGTTGTATATCATTAGGGCTAAGTAATGATGAAGTATGTGTGCCAAGGCTCTAAGTGGCTGTATATCATTAGTGTAAGTAATGATGAAGTATGTGTGCCAAGGCACTGTTTGGTTGTATATCATTAGTGTAAGTAATGATGAAGTATGTGTGCCAAGGCTTTATGTGGTTGTACATCATTAGGACTACATAATAATGAAGTTTGTGTGCCAAGGCTCTGTGTGGTTGCATATCATTAGGGTAAGTAATGATAAAGTTTGTGTGCCAAGGCTCTTTGTGGTTGTATATCATTAGGGGTATGTAATGACGAAGTTTGTGTGCCACAGCTCTGTGTGGTTGTATATCATTAGCGGTAAGTAATGATGAAGTATGTGTGCCAAGGCTCTATGTAGTTGTATATCATTAGGGCTAAGTAATGATGACATATGTGTGGCAGTCTGGACAGTACTGAGTGAAGAAAGTCTACTTGTCATGTAACTTTCTTGGATGCACAAGGTGTAAGCTTAGTCAGCTAAATGAAAAAGCAGATGTGAACCATGTTTTGAGTCCAGTATGCAGACAATTCTACAAAGGGTGTCAAATTAAGTTTGATCATAACTGTAAGACTACATGGAATGATTATCCTAAATATGTTGACTGCCCAAATTGTGTCATTATGCCTGCTGAAATAAACTGTTATACCTACTGTATATCAGCCACAAGTTATTTGGGTGTACAATTTGTTAAACATGACAAGAACATTATGTATTTTTAAATAATTATTATGACTCAGCATAAATTCTGTGTGTACAGCAGGATGTCTTGTGAAGTGTGAGCATTATGCTTCTACAGAGTAAGGACCAAAGCCAAATGATATAATATGAACATGTCATCCAGCAGCCTACTAAATATGTTAACAGTATAATGGGATGAGCCAGACGAGGTGGTCAGGGGCACAGAGATGGGGAGACACATACGAGTTTGTGTTATGGTACATAAATGAATTCCTTTATGGTGTGTTTGTATTACTTGTTTCCTCATTTAGAACGCGTACTTCTCTACACCATTACGTGATTGCTATAAGGTAGAGAAGGTGTCAGAGTGACAATAACCGGTACATCCATATACATCTGTTTGAAGAATGTGTAGGAAACTGGAAACATGAAGATGGTGTTTTCTTGATAACAGAGGTAGTACACACTTACATAAGTAATATTGATATGGAGAAAAATTACATTACTGTATAACATATATCAGGATTTGAACCTTAGGTAGTAGAAATACAACTTTACAGACATGTTAATTATCTTAGCTCACCACAAAGGAGCCCAGACTGTACTATCTTTTGATGGCACATTGCAAGAGACATTCACAATTTGTTCAATAAAAGCATTAGGTAGGCAGCAGTATTCATTACACATATATCAACTGTAGCTTCCCTTACACTTTATGTGATATCTAACAGCCTGATACATATGTAGGAGTAACTCCACCACAGAGTACTACTCTAAGTTGATTTTACTATAAAGCAGCAGATGTACTGCTATTTCCACTAAGCTAACAGTGGCAATGTGGTCTAAGGCAAAAAAGTAACCACGTTTTGCAATAACTCTTGAAATGCCATTTAACATCCCATAGTACACTTGCTTGTTACCAGACCTTATACAAATGCTGAGGACTACAAGTGCTAAAACACACTCGGACACTATCTTCTTTCATAGACCAGAGCCTGCTATAACTACATCTGAGCTCGATATTGCAGAAGCTCTGCCACAAGGTCCTACACCTTCAAGTTTACTGAGACTTGTGTCAGTGTTTAATAGCCAACAGTTATTACATCTGACCTCAGTATTGCAGGAGCTTTGCCACAAGGCCCTACACCTTCATGTTTACTGAGAATTATGTCAGTATTTAATAGCCTGCAATTACTCCATCTGACCTTGATATTGCAAGAGTTCTACCACAAGGCCCTACACCTTCCTAGTTTAGTGAGAATTGTATCAGTGTTTAATAGACTACAGTCACTACATCTGAACTAGATACTGCAGCAGCTCTGCCACAAGGCCGTACGCCTTCAAGTTTAGTGAGAATTGTGTCAATGTTTAATAGCCTGCAGTTACTACATCTGACCTCAATATTGCAGGAGCTCTGCCACAAGGCCCTACACCTTCAAGTTTAGTGAGAATTGTATCAGTGTTTAATAGCCTGTGTTCATTACATCTGACCTCATTATTACAGGAGGTCTGCCACAAGGCCCTACAACTTCATGTTTACTGCAAACTGTGTCAATGTTTAATGTAAGCATATTTATCATGAAGATCCTTGCTGTGTATTACCTTTTATCTGTTAAAAGCATGCCTGCTCTGTGATTGAATGTCTCTGTGAAATAGTCCCTGCACTTTGAAGAACTCTACCTAAGTTGGTCACTGTCACCTTTTGCATGACCAGTAGACTATACTGCTTATGCCAGTTATTTAGTCTCAGGAAATGACAGACAACATGTTTTACTTGCATCTCTTTGTTAATTGTTTTGTTTTGACTATAAACTGCTTGATCTCAGTTGTAAATTGACCTGGGGGTGGTAAGCCTGCTGTGCTCCCCTAGCCTACCCCCAATTATCACCCGCTCTTACTCTAAAACTATACTTCCTACATACACATTTCACTTGTGACTCATATTCCACAATCCTCCCCAGATGACGTTACTACTTCCATGTATCGAATTCTGTTTCTTGTTTCCTACTTTCCTATCTCTATTTAATTTCTATCCCCATTCACAACTACCTTTCTCACTCCCATTCTGCTTTGCAGTATATCCATTTATAATCATAACCTTCCCTAACAGTACCTATCTATTTCACATTGTATCTTTTTCTTTTCCCAAATAAACCATTTATTCATATTTTGGCTACATTATTATATTATAGCCTTTAATGTGCCTCTATTGCTTATATTCCAGAGAAGATACCAGGACAACCTACCTCTCTTCTTTTATGGAATATACTTCTGCCCTTACTTAACCTCTTCCAGCTTTCAGAATATACCATCACTGAATGTCATACTGTCCTGCAGATTTGTGTTTCCTTCTTCATTGCTATTTCACCACCAACTAAAATCTATAAAATATAGATTTGTGTACTTGATTATGTTACTCTTTATCTTATCCTCTATTCTTCTCCTCTTACTGTGCCATCTTTCATCCTACCATGACTCAGTAATATCTCACAATATCTTTCCAACTCTGTCTCAACCACCTATCCATACTTCCTCTTTACACCCTCCACACATTGCACCAAACCTATGAAATATTGCCCCTCATTTTTATTTCAAATATAGGCTGATTAATTGCACTACAGCTCAAACCAAAACAAAATTAAGTACAAAAATCCTCTCCCAAAGACAAGTATGCATAATTCCCCAGTATACTAAAATCCTTCTAGAAGGAAATATACACCCTAATCCTGGCCCCACCTGTCACAACAAACATAAAGATAATTCTCTCCCACGCACTTCTGTAACCCAACAACAGCCAACGCCCAACCCTGGCGATCTAATTTTTGCTGCTGTAAATGTTAGAAGTATAAGAAATACAACTACTGAACTACATGCTTAGATTACCCAAGAAGCCTGATGTTCTTGCCGGTACTGAAATTTGGCTTAAACCCAACACAAAAGACGCTGAGTTATACCTCCTGACTATAATAACATCTGTAATTACCATATAAAGTGGAAAGGTGGTGGTATTGCTTTAATATTTCCCAGTACCTACCACATCTTCCCTTACAGCACACCAATACCAAAACTAAGTTCAGCAGAGCTTCTTGTTGCTTTCCTCAAAATAAACAAATATTTATTACTGCCCTTTATATCCCTCCTGGTGATAATACAGCTATACTGGAAGATAACTTACATTAGATATCTATAACATTTCCACAAGAAAAAATATTACTAGGTGATGTGAATGTCAATTGGTTGGGCACAAACTCTAACTCTCCTGCATCTAGCATAAACGTATGCAGTTTTACACAAGTAATTAACAGACCCACACATTATAGCAAGACATCAAATTCTCTGTAAGACTGAATCCTAGTATCAGACCCTAACAAATACTCCATTATAGGTACAATATCAGACACTTTCAGTGATCATCTCCCAGTCTATATGACTAGACATCTGACACATCCAGTTCAATAGCATATTTATAAAATATTTATAAAACAACATGTAACCTTTCCAAGTTTAACCCAGAAATGTTCATTACTACGCTATCATTTATTTACTGTAACTTACTAACAGTCCTTCTCTTAGACAATAGCACTTTTCTAAATATCCTAAACATCCTTGTACCTTCTAGAAGAAAAAGGCAGAAAAAAAATAATGCAATTTGGCTATCTAAAAAGAGTAGAATGCTAATGCAGGATAGAGAAAAAGCATGGCAAAATATAAAACACCTCAGTATCTTGAAAACTTTAGAATGCTTCACAGTAGTACTAAAAGAAAATAAATGAAAACTAAAACTATACTATAATAAATTGCAGAATAATACTAAATGCACCCCTAAAAATGTTTGACATCCTTTAAAAAAATCTTAAATTCCAGCCAAAAATTCAACCCAAACCCCTCTCCCAATAACTCACTACTTAAAGCTACAGTACTGTTCAAATCTTATTTTATAGATAGTATAGTATGTCTAACCAAGGATTCCTCAACATCTAATGCCAACCCTGCCCAACAGCCACATATCACATTTTGTTTCACCTTCAAACTTGTACCCACGTCCTATATAAAAGTTCTTTTAAACAAAGTTAAACCATGCTCTTCTTCAGCTGATGACCTTCTAACTGAATACTTAAAATATCAGTCAGTAACATTGTCTGTACTGTCTCAATACTTATAAATAGGTCAAATTCGGAAACCCACATTCCCTCTGTCTGGAAAAAGTCACACATTATCCCGCTGCACAAAGGAGAAAATCCAATAGACATTAATTATTGACCTATAGCGGTCTTATCTCTCCTTGCCAAAATAGTTGAAAAATTTATTCAAAAACAATTGCTAGACTATCTCCTGCAGGAAGAACTTCTATCCCCTACACAACATGGCTTCCATCATTCACAGAGTACTAACACTTCCCTTCTAACCTATATAGATACTGATGATAAAGCTGGAGATAATGACAAACTAGTATCTTCCTTATTTTTAGACTTGTCTAAAGCCTTCAACATAGTTTGTCACAGGTAACTTCATCTTCAAATGTCCTCAGTAGGTATCTCTCAGCCCACCCTTCTGTAGTGCAAAAGCTACTTGTCCAATAGGTAACAATCAGTATAATTGCACTCCACCCTCTCTCCTTACCACCCAGTCACCAGCAGTGTGCCACAAGGCTCTGTCTTTGGTCCTCTCCACTTTAACATTTTTCCCTAACATCCTCTATACTTCCACACAACAGGCCACACTAATAAAACACTCAGATGATTCCGCTCTCATTTACACATCTGAAAACATGGTACATCTCCAAAAAATTACTCGGGAAGCTGTAACAGCTACTGAAACATGGCTTCGTTACTCACAACTCATGCTGAACCCAAAAAAGACAAAACTACTACTTTCGCCACCAATCCTTCTCTCATGAAAAAACAAAATTTAAAGTCCTCTCTTCTCTATTGATAATACAACCATTGAAGTCACTTCTCATCAAAAAGTAGGGATGCTTTACAGAGCCAAAACCTTTCTCTCATATGCAACTAAAACTGCGCCTGCCACTACTTATCTCCTCCCCACTCTTTTTTATGGAGCTCCCATCCTTACTAACCTCCAGGCTTCAAGAAATTAAAACTTGAAAGATGCTATAACAAAGTGACTAAATTTGTAGCACATAGCCCTTTCAGAACCCACCAGTGTATAGCACTGAAAAGTCTTAATTGGTTAGAACTGCCACATCAAATAACATATGCACAGCTTGTTACCACCTACAAAATTATCTAGCATCCATCTGCCTGTCTATCACTAAAAAACATTCTATGTTCGCAGTCGGTTATTGTGCTCCAGTGACCAAAAACTCCTGTCTGTCTACAAACCTAATAAATTTCCTGGGCAATGTCTGTACTCCTGCAAGATTTCTAAGGCTTAGACCTCCTTACCTGTATCCATCGGGTCTATACCCTTCCTCCTTCCCATCTTTCAAAACCACTCTGAAAGACTTCCTAGAGAAATTCTGGCTCTGTTCTTGCTCAAAACCAGGATAAACTACATCCTAAATGTGAGAAAGTGCCTTTCATTCCTTATACCTCCTTACTCTCCCTTCTTCACTTACTTCCTTACTGCTATCTAATGCTCTTCCCTAACATTCTCTCTAAATATACCATAAGCCTGTTTTTCCCTCACTTCATATTGTAATTCCTATTTGTATTAAACTAACTTACCTCTAATTTCTCTACAAACTGTCTAAAATTTCTCTAAATGTTAAAGGATTATCATTTACCTTGTATCGATTCCTAACCAATATTTTTATAGTATGTCTAATTTATTATGATTATTTAAACTGCAGATGTTTTTGTTTTGTTTTTGAAGAATGTAAAATTATTGTTCTTAAAATGTTTTGTAATAATTTGGAGATTTTCTTCTCAGACCTCTGCTGAAAATGTTTTTCTACCCAGTTGGACTTTCCCAGTAATCAAAAGTCAATCAATCAAGCAATCAATCAATAAATAAATAAATAAGTGGGTTACACAGATACACAAGCAACACATACACATTAAAGAGACTTATAAAAACAGACAGTAAGAGTTTCACCTACTGCTGGATTAGAACCCTTATCCAGATGCAAAATTGCATTTATAGACTGGATCATTATATCAACATAACCCAGGATATCCTATTTCACACATGTCAAAATCACAGCATTGAAAAGACAGTGATAACCTGTTGAAAGAGTGGACGTTGTAGGTATTAGCCTTCAACAAAGTGATGACAGTATGAAAATGCCATCAGATGAAATACGGAGTTGTCAATAGGACAAAGGGGAGAAGAAAAGGAGTGACGTTAGTGCGAGAGCTGGAACGAGGCACATCAAATGTTCTTGTTAGGAGTCATTAATGCACATCTTTACAGTGTGTCCTCATTATTCATCTGTCATGCTCTGTATCATTAAATGATGGGTGTGGGGTTCAAGAAGGTATAGGAGAGGCAGAATAAGATTAAGACTTGAGTAGAATAAGAGTGGTTTAATAATTCTTCTTAATGGTCATGGACATGTTTGCAAATGTTTGCAACAGTATTCATAATCTGTTCATTGAATGTCATAACTGGATAAAAATGAAGATGTATGTCATGAAAAATATCATAGTATAACATCACCGTAAGAAATAATGTGACATACCTCTATAAGCGAATCCCTGATGCTATGGCCAAAAAACAATCTTCAGACAACTAAACACTCCACAAAGGAAGTTACCCTTTGTTACATCCACTAGCCAAAGAACTGTTAGAGCAGTGGTGCACAACCTTTTTGTGGGGAGGGCCACTACACAAATTTTTAATGCATCTGCGGGCCACCACAAAACATAGTAAGTCGTTATGAGTTAACAATACGTACAGGTGACTGGCATTTTTACTTCAGACAGCAGTCATGAAATTGCCTGTTTTCTACATCAACTTTGCATTAAACTTTATTCTGGCTTGCAGCCATGACTTATTACAAACTCCTGCAAAACATTGCTACTGTTTACAGACTACAAGTTATAAACAAGAAAGAACAGTTACTTCTGCGGCTAAAATTAGAGGTATGTGCAACTGCAATCAATTAGGTAAGCAAGCAGGTGCTGGAAAGCTTGCATGACTAGAGTAAGGCATAGCATTTTTTCACTTCTTTAAAAAATTTTTGGTTATTGTCTTGGGGCCGGATGGAGTTGCATGGAGGGCCGGATTTGGCCCCCAGTCTGTACGTTGTGCACCACTGTGTTAGAGTAACTGTTGCCATGTATTGCCGTTATTCTTCCTTTATACCGTATTCCAATTGTACAGCATATTTAAGCAGTTCTGTGCAAGAATAAACAGGCTACTGCATGTAATGGCAACAGCTGACCAGGTTTTGCCATAGGACATAAACAGCTATTCACTGTCACTCTGTATTGGTGTACAATGCGAAATTCCACACCAATGGTGAAAAGAAAATAATAAGTCTTTCTTATATGCCTTTTTTGGCCATGCATGCAGTGTTTTAGTCTATTTTTGACCAGAATGAATATGTGAAAAAGGGAATTGATAGAAAAGTGGTGAAATGGAGGGGGGGTGGGCAGAGGGGAGGACATAGGGGAAAAGAACCACATCTGTCCACTTCCTGACAACATAAATGTATAACTGTAGACAAAATTTCCTGAATTAGGACTGTCACCATAACAAAGGTAGGTGACAACAACAGAATAATGCTGTAGAGCCAATGGTAGCAAATCAAGTAGTGAAGGGGTGAGCTACGTATAGTCCTTTATTCTTTTATGGCACAGGTGCTCATTTTTCTTTTTTTTTCTTTTTCTTTCTTTTTTTTTTTACTTTCAAAGAGAGGAATGTTGGGGAAGGGGCTTAAGAATGCAAGAGTCAGGTAGGTAGGGTTCCTTAGGAAGCAGGTGCAGAGATGAAGGACATACAAAAGACAGACAGGGATGGTGTTGGACAGAAAAGGTTGGGGACACCATCGTTGGGGATATGTAGGGGACATCAGAGGTGCATCCACATCAAGCCTGAGAACAGTGAGAATCTAGTTCAAACCCACAGAATTGTCATCACTGTCTCCTGCCTTATTTTCCTGTGTTGGTGCTCAGTGTGGCATCATCTTTGCAATATGATGAAGCACCTTTTATAGACAGCTGATTCTGGCAGTGAGGCCCCTTTCCATGATATTCTCCAACAACCTGCTCATCTGTTTCTGGGTGCCAAAATCACCACCTCCACTACTAGTCCCTGATGGTACCAGTGCACGAGCAATCAAAGCAGATCTGCCTGACATAGATGTTGCTTGTAGGGCCAGTGTTGTGGAGGAAGAGCTGACAGGTTGGGACTCTTAAGTGCTGGTTATTAGTGCTGCAACCTGTGGAAGGATGGAGGACTGATACTGCAGTGTGTATGGTTTATGTCTATGTGCTGCATGTCAATTTGTGTAAGCAAAAATGTGTGACAACAAATTTTGTTTAAGCCATAGAAAATATTCAAAAAAAAGAGAGAGAAAGAAGGGGAGGGGTGAAACAAAAAAGATAGAAAGAGAGTTGATCAATACCATGTCACATGACTATATCATTTCACTACTTACACATTTATGATTGTCCGGTCTACACACCTTTTCCACATTGAGGTCTGATGGGAAGGTCTTACTATATTGTACCTTTAATCAATTGCAAAGCTATGATATCATAAACACAATTATTTATTTCACTATAGCCGTATAGCATATAATTACAATAGTTATTACACTTAAAGTAAGACCTGATGCATATGTACACTGTGCCTCGCTGACGTAATTAGCCTCTCTTGGGGAGCTTCCCTGTTCACTGCAATGTCTTCAGCAGGTGTACAATAGAGAAGAAAAGAAGAAGAGACATGAAAACATAGTGAATACCATATTCTATATAATGAAGGGTGATGGGTCAGTATACTTACTCAACTTGAGGGGTGTAAGCAGTTCTAAAATCCTTCCATCAGTTAAGGAAGTCCTTCTTGTGCCATTTAAAGTCACTGTGGTGGTGATGACAATTCTGGCCAGTGTGTGAGATGCCACTTGCACTGCAGACAGCCTTGGCTATCCTGTTCCAACCCTCAGTCTTATACTGAGACCAATATAGTCCCCCTGCAGTGGCCTATGGCTTTAGCACTATACGAGGAGTGCCACAAAAGTTCTGGATTCTGCAACATCCCACATTTGTGGTCTACATTTAAAACCCTCATCTGCCACACCAGCTATGTCTGCAGAAGTTGGACAACAATTCTGGGACTGCATTCATGCTACATTCGAGTCTTGCATTTTACAGCCAGTGTTCAGGGACACAAAACTATCCCAACTGCATTTGCATGATGGAAAGCAAAGGAGAGATCCATTGCCAGACAATGAGGCAGGAATTTCAACAAACAGCAATGAAAGTGTGAAATGTGGCAGTGAGAATTGCCATGTATGATGCCACCCTATTCACACTTTTTCTAATGGTCAGCACTGACATGCTTAATGGTTTGGCTTGTAAGCCTTGATCTTTGGAACGATGACTTGGGGCATAAGTTGTTGTTACTTGCACACTGTAGAACGTTGTACAAGTGGGAATCAAACCTCTGGAATTAAGGATGTGTAACATTCAAGCCAGGCTATTATTTCAGTGCATTACAGGAGAACTCCCTTTCAACCATGGTCATTACAGATATACGGCATTCAGTATGAATGGAGATTTACTTCAGACAGGCCTGCATGCATGTGACTTTAATAAATCCTGGGAACTGCATTCACATGTAAGAAGCAGTGTTATTGTTTTAAATATATTTCAAATGTATAGACATTCATGAAGTGAGTAATACAGGATGGGGTATGATACATATATATATATATATATATATATATATATATATATATATATATATATATATATATATGGGTCTACTTCTAATGACCGAAACGCCGATTCGCCGACAGGGAAATAACCGACACGAAACTACCGACAACGCAGTTGACCGACACGCTCGAATCCCGACAGACGGAAGACCGACAAGGGGAATGTGTAAGCGACCTGGTAAGTATGCGATAGTGAGGGATTTAGGAGTAGGGAGCGGACAGGTAAGTGTGCAATACTCAGGGATGTAGGGTTAGGTGTGTGATAGGTGAGTGTGCGGTAGTGTCGGAGCTTGGGGTTTGGGGTGTGTAAGTGAGTTAGGGTTAGGGTGCAGGTAGGGAGAGTGCGTAGTGTCGGAGCTTGGGGTTTGGGGTGTGTAAGTGAGTTAGGGTTAGGGTGCAGGTAGGGAGAGTGTGCGTAGTGTCGGAGCTTGGGGTTCGGGTGTAAGTGAGTTAGGGTTAGGGTGCAGGTAGGAGAGTGTGCGGTAGTGTCGGACCTTAGGGTTAGGGTTTGGGTTAGGGCTAGTGGATATGTGTTGTAGTGTACTGTGTTGTTTACGTGTAGTGTGTCGGTGTTATGGTGTTCGGTGTTTCGCGTTGTCGGGTTTGTGTGTTGTCGGTTTTCTGGCGTTGGTTATTTCCCTGTCGGCGAATCGGCGTTTCGGTCATTAGAAGTAGACCCATATATATATATATATATATATATATATATATATATATATATATGTATATATATATATATATCTACTTCACAACACATACTGTCCTAAACACACAGTGGGGCTATCTGAGTAGTCAAGATATTTTAACTGAACTGTTGTGCCCATCATAGGTATGCAAGTGCATTCTTCATTAATTATCATAATTGTCAAGCTTACACAATTACATACACAATCACTGTGTTTCTTAAGTTAGTCATTAATAAGATATTCTACCTAGAAAAGTGTAGTTATCAAAGCATTACTCATACATTTCTTACACTCAGCCTATGTAGTGTTACCTTCCTAAGCAAAGTTTTATGAGAAATGG
The DNA here is from genome assembly GCF_019279795.1 of Protopterus annectens. NCBI lineage: Eukaryota > Metazoa > Chordata > Ceratodontiformes > Protopteridae > Protopterus > Protopterus annectens. Next base: position 867,371,853 of record NC_056727.1, on the reverse strand, counting down.
CATTCTGACACCCTTTTAAAAATAAATATCTAGATTTCAAAACTGGATCACCTGCATGCTTCTCAGTTGTCCCTGCACTTAAACCTTGTGTCACAGAAATAATTACATGGCATGTGGATGTCCTGCAGTCAGTACTGTCCACAGTGCTGACATCTGTGCATTGCCACTAAACCTGTTTTCACTGTAGAAGGCTGTCCTAGTACAGGTTTTCACTTTTTTCCTTAAGCAGGTAAGCTTGATTGTGTGGTGCTCAGCAGAGAGCAACCGCAAAAGGCAAGAAACAGACAAAAAAACAACATATGAAGTTGTGATAAAAGGAAATCATAAATTCAGAATAATAATAAAAACTTTTTTGGGTCTGTGTTGGGTACGTAG
>NC_056727.1:867348978-867366478 GCF_019279795.1 Protopterus annectens | reverse complement strand
AGGATTCTGCACATTGGGCTGTATTATCCTCTGGCCCAGTGGCTTTGAAGGATTCCACCTCAGTCTTGAGAAGTGCAAAGTTGGCTTTTGAGAAATTCTTTACAGTGATTTCTTTGGCTGGGGGTGGGGACGGGATATGGATGTCCAGGGAAATTTGTTTATGGTCTGATTTTACCAATGAGGGGTTTACCTCTGGTGTGGAACATAGAGTCCCCATGTTGGTGATGACCAGGTCCAATATGTTGTTCCCTCTTGTGGGAGTGGTGATCAGTTGTTCCATTGCGTTAGAGTTTATAAATTCAAGGAACCGTTGGGCGAGGTTGTTTGGGCTTGAGTAATTTTCCTAGTCAATGTTTGGGTAATTGAAGTCACCCAATAACATAGTGTTTGGAGAGACCTTCATATTCTCCAGTGATCTCAGGAATGCCAAGTGTGGTTCCTGTAATAGGGAGGGTGTTCCGTAGCAGGCTACAAACTGAAAGGCAGTTTTGCCCGCTGTTAGTTGCACATGGATGGTTTCCGATGCTTCTACTAACCTGGAGGTGTAGGTATCTTTGAATATAGATACTCCCCCTCCTTTTGTGCTTCCGAGTTTTGGGGCCGAAACGCATGGTATGAGTTATAACCTGGTAGTGCTGGGGTGCTCTCAGGAGCCTTGAACCAGGTTTCTATTACTGCATAGACATTGATTTTCTCCATACTGAGGAGAGCCTCGAGTGCGTGCATCTTGAGGTTTAGACTTCTGGCATTGAGTAGCATTACCTTTAGTTTTTTTATCCTTGGATTGTCTATGGAGGTGGGTTTGTCCTTTGAGCCTTGCCTAAAAAAGGAACTATGGGGGAGGCAAGAGCCTTGGCCAGTATAGGAAAGCCTAAGGGTGACAGGTGCAAGCCGTCCCTAGCGAAGCAACGTGGCTTGTCGAGCATGTCATCCCAGGCTGACTGACACTGGATCCCCTTTGAATGACACCAATACTTTAGCCAATTGTTGAAACTGATCATTTTGTCTTTATACTGTGGCATCATTCTTGGTGAGGGCAAGATGCTACTCAAGGTCAGGGTCATACCAGCCTGGGCTACATGGTCAGAGAGCTCCTCTATGTCTTTTTTCATGTAATCCAGGGAGGTACGTCTCAGGTCATTCACACCAGCATGGACAATGACAGAGTCATACTTCTACTTGCTTTGGAGTGACCTGAGTGCTTGCATTATGTAGCGGATCCTGGCACCCGACAGGCAGCTTACAGTGACCTTCTCCTTGTTCAGTCTGGTGAGTGGGACATCAGTACATCAGTGTGCTCGACAATAGAGTCCCCTATAACAAGAGTATTTGGTGTGTTGTTTGGCCTTAAGGGCTGTGACTGTGAGGCACACTGATTTTGTGAGATATGTGATTCGTGGGTATTGTTTGGGGTGGCTGTTGCTTGGATATCTGCTTAGGAGGTCTTTGCTGTTTAGGCAGATTTTTATTTAGAGCCCCCAAGTATGTTTTTGTGTGTTTATGTGTTGGGTATGCAGATGCAATAGGTCTGTGTGAGACTGGATTTGTGGTGTGGGTAGTTACCTTTTCCTCCTGACTGACTGTGCCAGTCTTGGTTTGAGAAAGCTCTGCCTCCAGTTTGGCTGTGTAACTGCATCTCTCACACGTATTAGAGTTTGTTGGAAGGAGGAGAGGGTTGTCTGTGTACATAAGGCAATTGTAACATTGCCTCAAAATTCCCAGATTCACCAGCTGGACTGGAGAGTAACCTTGAAACTGACCTTTGGACATACCAGATTAGTATAGCGAACTGGTTTTTTACTGATCAGATTAGGGAAGGGAACTGAATTTTCACCAATCGGGAGCCTAATACTTATGAGATGTCAAGGAGGGTGTAGTGCTTTAGTTAGTTAGTGTTTCCTTAGAAGAGCTGAGCAAGTGCAGGGCTTTAGAAAGAGAATAGAGTGATTACTTTGAGAGTTTGAACAGTTCTAAGGGAAAAAGTGAATAGCAGACTTTGTGGAGCCTGGAATAGTTTAAATCTGATTAGGTGGCGCTGCCCGACGCTGCTCAGTGCGCAAAACCGCGCAAAAAGAGAGTTGTAGGGTTTTAAGAGAGAGATCAATGAGTTTAGAATTGACCCAAAATGGCCAATAAAACTACAGCTTCTAGGTAGTAACCACTCCTCCAGGGACAGGCAGGCTGTTCAGTGTTAACCACTCCCACTAGTGAACACAGAGTCTTCCCTTTAGCCCAAGCAAGCACTGGCCTTCTAGAAACTCCCAAACAGTTCGGAACAGCAAATCTGTAACTGAACTTTCTTAACGTTCAGAAAGTGGGAAAAAAGCAAGATTTTTTTTTCTTTTTGTTGTAGTTTAAAGGTAACAGAGATACACAAGCAACAGAATAATCACAACAGTGCAATAAATGACCCCACACTTGACTGCTAGGCCAAAATCAGGTAAAATGCAGTTTTTAGAGAAAAAAAAACAATTTAAAATTAAGTGCAACACAGGAAATGCAGTAAACAGGCTCTAGATGTGTTCCAAGTACTGTTACTGTTACAGATATAAACTTTAGCAAGCCGGAAAATCCAAAAAGTAGGTGACAAAGCAGTAAAACTTAACAAAAAATCAGAAGAAAATACTTAAAATCACAAAAGTGGCTCCTTTTCTTCTCTCAGTGTTTTCTCCTCTTGGTAGGTGCTTCAGCAACAACTAGCAAGCCTGAAAAGATTATATCACGTTTGTCTGTGTGTGTGTGTGTGTGTGTGTGTGTGTTTGTGTGTTTATGAGAGAGACAGAGAGATGTTGCCCAAAGCAGCCCAGTTTACTTGAAATCTGCAGTAGTCTCAGGTGACTCTTGTAGGACAAGGGGTGTTTCAGTGCTGGGAATGTGGACATTTCTAGTGATAAGTTGCTTTGTATTTGTGGATCATATGTGAGTAAATTTGAAGCAAAGTTTCAGTTGTGACAGCGTTTTGCTAATTGTATTGTCTGCATGCATTGAGAATGTTAGGGTTGGTTCAGGAGGACTCAAAGATATTTTTGCTGTCTAAGATTAGGCCCTGGATTATTTCAGTTATCTCTTATTATCATAGTTGAGTGACTGACAAACTTTTGAGATGTAGTAAATAAATAATGCCAGATTTGTTGAGATTGATTATTTAAAGTACTATTAGTTAACCAGCTACAGAGATTAGAGAAAGGGTTATATAATGTGTGTTGAAGCCTAGAAAGGGTATTATTTGCAATTAAAACTAATAGATCATCTACATGTATAATCACATTGAAAAAGAGTGGATCATAAAATAAGTCATTTATAAATAATGAGTACAGTAAGGGCCCACAAACTGGTCCCTTGAGCACTCCGATATTGACTGTACCCATATCAGGAAGGATGTTGTTGCTAAATACCTAGAAAGTTCTGCTTCAATGTCATTTTTAAACCACTGGATCATGCTTTCTTTGGCTCTCTTCCTGAAACAATAAGTTAAGTTGATTTGCTCTTTTACTTGATGCATTTTGCATTTCTTCACGTATCTCAGTATACTATTTCTGCTGCTGCATTAGTTTCTTGTAGGCTGTAAACAGAGCCTTACTCACGGTAGCCTTGATCATCTTATGTTTGGATAGAGGCACATTGTTATCATGCATGTTTTTATTTATGGTAGCATGTTCTGACACCTGTTCATTTTACTTTCTCCAATTCATTGTATTTTATATTAATAATATCAATCAGTCTTTACAATTCTATTGTAATTGATAAGGACTACCATTCCAATTTCTAGATTTTTTTCCACTCAGTAGTTATATGTTTGACTCTATCTTCCATTACCTGAGTTTGTTTGAAACTTTTATGTTGTTTCACAAGCTGTGACTCTTTAGCTGCCTCACTTACTGAGTTTTCATCTGCATTGACTTTCCGTTCTTGGATCGGTACCTTCTTCTACAGAAGTGTACACGTTTTTCCTTTTGAGAGTTTTACTTTTAAAATCATCTCCTTTCATCAGTGTTAGTTTCGCAAAATTCCAGCAGTTTCCAAAAACTAATTCTGTTCTATACAGCTTTTTGTTTCATACTGCGGTGGTGGTGCTGCGGTAGCGTTGTCGCCTCCCAGTAAGACGTTGTCCTGTTCGATTCTCAGCTAGAGCGTCTTCTGTGTGGAGACATGCCTGAATGGGCGTACCTTCGTTGAAGGTTGTGCATCAGGGCCGGCAACTCTGCATGTAAAAATCTACTGCCAGTCATTAGCAGACTGGAGTTCCACTGTGGCGACCCCTAACCAGGAAAAGCCGAAAGACACAACAACAACAGCTTTTTGTTTCATGCCTTTTAGTATAATGCAATCAAAGAACTTCCATTTCTAGGCTACCCTTTAAAAGTCATGAAAGCTGACTTTTATTTCTAGAGAAGACCTTTGTAGAGTTACAAGCCAAACAATCTTGTAGAAATACTTTTTTTTAATTTAAAAATAAATAAAAACAGATCTGCCCCTTTTACTTCATTTTAGCTACACTTCTGCCTTTTGTGTATTAAATAATACAGATAAATGCCATGCAAGCCCACTCAAAATTAAATGGAAATAAAGTACCACCAATTCTGTTAATGTAAAGCAAATTGCATAACAATGGATCTCCAAATAATGAATACTCTACTCAGAAACAAATATGCTTAACATTACCACACAAAAGAGCCAGATATAAAAAAAAATGGAAATTGATTAAATATGAAAACAGTGTTGAAACTACCGGCAGATACCTTTTGACCTACATTACTCGCTTCAGTTTGTTACTCCGTCTAAATAATACTGAGGCCCCTGCCTTTTGCCCAGAGTTTTGTTCTGGATCTACAAGGTCAATTTTCTTCAGGTGGTTAAAGAAACAGCCCCCCCCCCCCAAAAAAAAAAATCTGACATGATAAATACATGGTGAGAAGAGTCATCTTTATTTCAAACATCCAGGACTCATTCCATGCTGTCATTATGGGTGTTTGTAAATGGGGCTTGAGAAAAAAGACCACTGATTTAGAAATAAACAAAGAGCACTAATTTAGAAATAGCCAAAGTAAATGAAATGTCTGATGTATGATATTCTGTTTACTCAGGACAAATATGCCTCTAATAAAAAAAAAAAGAAAATCGTAAGATAAAGTTCTTCCAAAAACGGTGGTTCTGTTGAGATAAGAAAATATGAATGTCAAGTTGCTTAATTCTGATAACGTTCACAGAACTGCAAACCACTATTTGCTAAAGTTTTTGCTCCATACATATATTTTGAGGTTTGATAGCAAAATAATTTACTCACTGAGTTAAAATCTGCCAAATATTATTCTAATGATGACATTCAAATTCCAATAAAAAACCTGTTGCAGAAATGTAAACCAGTAATAAATGTTTTAATCTAAAAGAATGCCACTGCAAACTACAAATGTGACAAATATTGCTCTGAACTGATACTTCTTATTAAAAGAAGAAAAATTAACAGTAGTCAGTCTGGCAATTAGCAAAGAGGACTAAAGCTTTGCCTTCTTAACGAGTTGCTTCCATTGTCTTGGGTGCAGGTTTTGAATCTGTCCACTTTCATTTCCTTACTGCGTGAACTTGAGCAACTCACTTATCTAGTCAGTGCTTTGGAACAATTGAGAATTTGAGCTAAGCTCCATAATGGCCACCTGGTCTTTATGACTAGTAACTACCCATACGTAACAAAACAGTTGCACCTCATAGCATGTTGACAGCTGCTGACTCTTTGCCTGCATCTAAGAAGCCGTCTCCCTGCACTGTGTTTTTTATATCCCTTCCATCAGCATGTTAGTTTCCCGCAGTTAGATGTATGTTACAAAGGAATGTTTAGGTAGTACTCGCATTTCAGTGTCACGCACATAGCTTTGACCTCAAGACAAAAGGGTCACACACTCTTGCCATTACCATATATATGACTAAATCTAACATGCGGTCCATGCCATGTAAGTACACAGTGGCAATACAGGACTTTAAGAAAGTGCTTTAATTTCCAGTCTACTGAACTTTGGTACTTTAAAGGTTATCACTACAGCATCGTAGGGTGCTGCCATACTTAGGTTGGGAGCTATTGCTCTTAAATTTATTTTTCTCACTGTACCCGTTTTCTTGATTTCATAAATGCTGTTGACTCCATCTGCTGGAGTTTTAAATGGACAATCATGGCTGTGAAAAGGATGGTACTGAATTCAATCTTCTTAGTATAGTTACATTTCTTTTGAATATAGCATATACAAGTGCACTGGTCAGAGGTTATCCACAAACCTTTGTTTACCATATTTAGTGGCACCAGAAAGTCATGCCCACTATCCCATGTTCTCTATCTTTGCAGTCAAAATCTTAGCACCTTGTTAGTCAGCTCTGTCACAGATGGTTAAGATTTGACTCTGAATCAGATGACCAGTCATTAATAGTGACTCTGGCAATGGGGGAACAAAAATGACACTGTCAATGACTGGCTGCACTACCTCATCCACCTTTTCATAAGGGAGACAAGCCAGCCTATTGCAGTTCTGACCCCTACTGGAGAAAGTGCTGCATGGCATACATCATATAGGCAGGTGCTGAGTACTTATGTCTGCAAAGCTCTGTCCCTGTGGTAGCCTTTATTGGTATCTTCAGAAATGCACATGCATGCATGCAAGGAAAGGCATGACAGACCCACTTATCATGGTATGGGGAAGCGGGCTAGTTCCAGAAAACTGAAATATGTTTTAATGACTGCAGTGAAGGCAGCACTCAAAACACTGGTAAGAAAGGATTAAGCATAGTATTACTGGTGGCTAAATGGCGAGCCCACTTGGGGGAAAAAAGTACTTTTAAACTATTAACTGCTTACCTACAGAAACACCTCTCAAACAAGGGAACTAACAGCTACCAGTCTCCTGTTATAACCAATTCATTTGCAGGTGATTGAGAGCTATGAGCTATGAATGCTAAAACCCAGCCCCACTGTTTCTAAGGCACTGCAAGCTACTGAGAAATTATTCAGCCTTTTACACCTGAACTTAACTTATGAAAAATTCCTCCTTGCATTCAAAATTGTTTATTCCCCCAGCAGGCTAACTGCTTCTCAAATAGTTTCAAGCAAAAATGTCATATAACTAAGAATTATATCATGAGCATAGGTCCTATTCAGTTAAACTTTCCAAAACAAAAGACTGCAGTAGTAAAAATATTTTTTTTCCTTTAGATTAGATCTAACTTTCTAAAATGTGCTTTCTTCCAAAATAAAGCTTGCTGTCCAAAACCTCTCCCAGCTTAGTTGATCAGATTGGATTGACAAACTTTCAACATCAATATTTCACTATCTTTGAAAAAACATAAATCTAGACATAGCAGAAGTATACATCGTCAGCTGCTAGACAAAACGGGCAAAATGGTAATAAATGTACCTTTGTTTGTGCAGCAGAATTGGGTGTGATTCAAGAAGGCGAACACCATGAGCACTCAAATCCCAGCTCTCAAAAGCCACTGTCTTCAATCCAGGGACTCAAGTATCTTGTAGCTCATGTAGGTTGTTGCTCAAACATTTATGAGGTTGGGGAAGCAACCATAGAGAGGGAGCAGAAGTGGAATTTTAGGGTTAGCGAGAGAGAGGGCTATTTTAGAGTTAGGGGACAGGAAGTAAGTTCTGCTGTTATGGAGTAGAAGGAGACTTTTCAGTTTTGGGGGTGGGAAGGGAGTTTTAGATTTAGGTAGTGGCAGTTTTAGGGTTAAGGAGTGATTGGGGAATTTATGTTTAGGGATAGTGGTTGGAGTTTTGATTTAGCGATTGAGAGTTTTAGGGTTAAGGAGTGACTGGGGAATTTAGGTTTAGGGGTATTGGTTGGAGGTTTATATTTAGGGAGTGGGAGTTTTAGGGTTAAGGAGTGACGGGATTTTAGGTTTCGGGGTAGTGGTCAGAGTTTTAGATTTAGGGAGTGGGAGTTTTAGGGTTAAGAAGCAACTGGGGAATTTAGATTTAGAGATAATAGTTGGAGTTATTGTCGACTTTAAGGTTATGGAGGGGATGTGGACTTTTAGGGAGCAAGGAGTTTGGTTAGAAACTGGGTGAAAGTTTAAGGGTTAGAGTACAGGTTCTGGTAAGGCTTTACAGTTTTATAGGGTTGACCAATGAGAAGGATTTGAGTGCTTGCGGTGTTCCCCATTCACTGGGAAAACTACTCGAGTACAAATTCCCAGGCCCAGTGCTTCCTGGAATTCATCAACTCAAACGCCCTGGATCAGCTGGTAAACTCCCCTACCAGAGGTGAAAACATATTGGACCTGGTCATCACCAACATGGGTGACAGGTGCTCCATACCGGAGGTCAACCCGTCACTGGTTAGATCAGACCATAAACTAATCACCCTGGATGTCCACACCCCACCACCACCCCCAACTAAGGAAACCACAGTAAAAAATTTTCTAAACAAACTACACCTTACTTAAGACAGAGGTGGTAAGTTTCACAGCCCCCACGCTAAAGGATAATGCTGCCCAAGATGCAGAAACCTTTACAAATGCACTCTATGAGCACCTACAAGGATGCATGTATCGTGCCATCCCTAGCAAAACCAAGACTCACTCCTCTAAGAGAAGGAAACCAGTTTGGTGGACCCCTGCAATAAACAGGCTATAGAATAGAAGGAAGAAACTAGTTAAAAAAAAAAGCAAATCCCAAGAAGGAAAGACATCCCTGATCAGTATCAGTAAGAAACTGAGGTCCCTCATGAAATCATCCAAGGCTAACTTCGAAAGAAAAATAGCCAAGGATTCAAAAGATAACCACAAAGCCTTCTTTAGCTATGTTAAGAATCTAAGTGGCAACTCGCAGATATGCTCTGAGATGCTGCAAAATAGCACAAAATATACTGAACCTACTGATATTGCCAACATCTTGGTAGATAGATGCAGTGGAAACTTCACTTCCCCACCTCCAAAAAGGGCCCACAACAGTACCAGAAAAGTGTAGTGTCCCAAAAATGACAGACGCACAGGTGAAAACAGCCCTTTCAAAAGCCAAAACCACAGCGCCAATGGGACCAGATAGTGTCCCAGGCTGCGTCTTGCACAAACTACAGAATGAACTAAGCCCCCACCTAAACACGCTGTTTAACCTCATCCTCTCCACAGGCTATGTGCCCATAGAATGGCGCACAGCAACGGTTATTCCTCTCCACAAAGGAGGGGCCACAACTGACTCTGGTAACTATCACCCCATAAGCCTTACTAGCCTGGTGTGCTAGGCTATGGAGCGCATCATCATGGAACTCATTAACAAAGACATTGGGAACCTCCAAACACTTGACCCGACCCAGTTCGGCTTTGTTAAGGGCAGATCATGCCTACTAAACCTGGTTGACTTCTTCAAGACAGTCACTAAGGCCATAGATGAGGGAAAGGTGGTTCACACAGCCTACCTTGACCTCGCCAAGGCTTTTAACACCATTTCCCACTTTGGTATTACAGAAAAAACTCACCAGCCTGAACATTAACCCCTACGTCATGAGATGGGTTGCTAACTGGCTGACAGACGGAACTCACACTGTAAGAATAGCGAGCTCCAGGTCCGAATCTAAACCAGTCACAAGTGGTATCCCACAAGACTTGGTCCTGGGACCCCTACTGTTCAGCATATGCTTTTCAGAAGTACAGGCAAACAAAGGAGGACTATGGCTAACCAAGTTTGCTGACTGCAAACTGGGAGCCATAACTGACTCTCCAGCTTTCATGGACATCCCCCAAAAGGGCCTTACTGAGACGGACACCTGGTGTCAAAGTCATGGCCTCAAGCTAAATGCCAAAAAATACATAGTCATCCCATTTGGGAAAAACAAAACACTCATGAATTACCACATAGGTGACAGCCCCCTTAATACAGAAGAGGTAATAAGAGATCTGGGGACCCAGGTAGATAGTAATCTCTCCTTTGACAATCATATTGCCAAAGTAGTTAGGAAATCCTTCTATGTGGCCAATCTAATTACTAAAGGGTTCGCATCTAGAAATAAAGAGGTTATAGTGCCCCTCTACTCATCACTCATTAGACTCATCATAGAGTACAATGCCCCATTTGGGATGTACCTCACAAGACACTTCCAACAGATGGAAAGACCACAAAAGTACCTCACCAAGAGGATTACTGGTCTCAAACATATGTCCTATGCAGCCCAACTGAAAAAACTCCATCTGTACTCAGTGGCATATCCCTTACTCAGAGGTGATCTCTGCCTGACTTACAAAGCCATGTCCAACTCAGAATTGATGGACATGCTCCACCTAAAGAAATCCAATCACTGCAAGCCATGCGCTCTAGTGAGCTAAACCTCGCCAGAACAATAAATAGAACATGCTGGAGGGATAGATTCCTGTCACAGAGACTCCCCATGCTTTGGAACAAAATTCCAAATTCAATCAGGCAGAGCCCCTCACTAACACTCTTCAAGAGAAACCTTGACGAGTGGATGGGTAACAGAAAATACACCCCTAGGATCACTTCATTGGCTCTGCTTGACAGAGCATCAGTTAATTAATCAATGGGGCGGCGAAAGCCAACAGACTCTGGCTAGGCTTATAAATGCCCTCGGGCAGATAGCCTAGTACCTACCTATGAGAAATCGGAAACCGGACTGATAGGGGTTTGTGCACTTGCCTGTTTGAGCAAGTGGTAGCAAGTAAGTGTGTTGTGAGCTACTAGCAAGCAACTACCTCTAGTAGATAATTGATGAAACTACTTTGTAAACACAGGATATCTTAGGCCATGTTAGAACAAAAAGAAATACCTCCACAATTTCCTAAATGAGAGAACTGGTAAAGTGAGCGTTCTATTCAATTACTTGGATGTATCCTGACAACATATAAATTGACTTTTCAAATGGTGAAAAGATGGGAGCCCTCAGAAATTTTGAAACAATTGTGAGAGTCTTACTAATTATGAATCAATTTCTAATGAAAAATGGAAGGGCATTATCACCAAAATAATTTAGGACTGCTTTCATCCAAGCTCACTTTATAAATGATTTTAGCAGAATAAATACTGCAATATACCCTTTCTTTATATATTCTAAATCTGCAAAAAATTTTTATTTTGTATTGGAATATAAGTGGTCCTACATTTAATTGGTGATTTTTGTTTTGTTATTTCATTTTTGTTAAGCATTGTTGTCATCACCATCATCATTATTATTATTATGACATCATGGCATTTAATGATTGGTGATTTCTTGGATGCCTAGATTATTTAACTATGGATACATTAGCTAGCATTAAAGATAAAGTTAGACCACTAGATCTGTTGCACTTGCAGTCTCTACAAATAAGGATATGTTACAACAAAATAAAGACTGAAATAGTAAAAAGTGGGGGGCTGGGAGGTGGTCAGTCACAAATATAAAAATATTGTCATTCTTTTATAAGTTCATAGTCATCAACTGAACATATCCACTGCAATGCCTTATGAATGTCGAGATCACAGTTTCAGAGATTCATGTTTCATATGATACGTGTGGGGACATTTTAGGGGGCTACAGATACTAGTACATTGTCCTGCTTATGACCGTTATACATTTTAAATTGATCCACAATGTTAAACTGAAAAAGTGAAAGAAGGCTACAAGTGATGCATATTGATGGTGGAAAACAAAAGAAGAAAATTATTTTTAGATGATAAATGAATGGCGTCTTATTTTTTCACTTTAAAATGACTTATGAGAGGCAGCTATGATAGCAACAGGACTGATGTTTTGCCAAAATTACTGCCTTGGGATTTTGTTTTAAAGAAAGTTCATTGACTACTCATTATAACTAATTGCCCTTTAAATGACACAGTAGTCTTGCATACCAGGAGGTATCTGACTGCTTCAAAATTATAGCAGAGGACCACAATTTTCCCTTAAACATATACCTAGTTATATACACAATTCTGCATAATAAAAAAAAAAACAGAACTGTGCTGTCTCATCTTTGGAAAACCACAGTTATTATCCAACCTTTTCATAACAGTGTTTTTTTTTAACATGTATAGTATAATAGTTAGGCTTGTAGTGAATTGTATGTTTTTTTTTATAAGTGAGCCTTGGGACTCCATTAAAAAAAAAAAATCAAAGAGTCTTTGTTAGTACAATGGAGACACAGATATACAGACAGTCATAAAATGTTCTTCTTTCGGGTTTTCCCGGTTAGGGGTCGCCACAGCGGAACTCCGGTCCACGGTCCACTAATGATTGGCAGTAGATTTTTTACGGGTGCTGAGGTGCCAGCTCGATGCCCAAACTTCAGCGAAGGCATGCAAATTCTACGCATGTCTTTCAAACAACACTCGACTGCGGGGAGGACATGAAGACATGCAGGAAGGCACTTCAGTCGAGAATCGAATGGGAGAACCTCTTGCTGTGAGGCAACACCGCTACTGCTGCACTACCGCGGTTTATAGACGGTCATAAAATATAAATGTAATTTCCTTTATGTAATGATCATTATATATTTATGTTGCTCTTTGGTATTTTCCTAATTTTCTTGCCTGAATCTGAAAAAAAGTACATATATCTGCAGGACAAGTATGCACATGTTTATAAAAAAGCTACTACACTTTCCTTGACTTATATCGGTTTGTAATATATGAGCTCAGTGACAACACTTTGTAAATGAAAGCTGAAGTATAGACATTCTTACAGCATATTTTTTTAACTTTACACTTTATGAGCAAATCCCTCACTGGTAAGATCAGACCATAAACTAATCTCACTGGATATTCACATCCCGACCCCACCCCCTGCCCAGAAAATCACAGTGAAAAACTTCTCTAAAGTAAATTTCACATGCCTCAAAACCGAGGCGAAATCCTTCAAAGCTCCCGGGCCTGTGGAAAATACGGCCCAGACCGCAGAATCCTTTATAAACACATTCTATGAACACCTTCAGGAATGCATGGATCATGCAATCCCAAATAAAACCAAGACCCAATCCTCCAAAGGCAGACGTCCTGTCTGGTGGACCCTAGCCATAAACAAACTATACAATAGAAGGAGGAAGCTACTACATGATAGAGCAAAATCCCAAAAAGGGAAGGCATCTCTGATCAGTATTAGCAAAAAACTACGGGCACTCATAAAATCGTCTAAGGCCAGCTTCGAGAGAAAAATTGCACAGGACACTAAGGATAATCACAAGGCTTTCTTTAGTTATGTTAGGAACCTGGGTGGGAATTCCCAGATATGCTCAGAATTAGTCCAAAATGACATAAAATACACCAAGCCCACAGACATTGCCAACATCCTAGCTGACAGGTTCAGTGCAAACTTCTCCCCCTCTCCCCACCAAAAGGGCAAATATCTATCCCAACAGAGTGCTGCCCCCCTGACATCTCAGATGCTCAGGTAAGAGCCGCCCTCTCCAAAGCAAAAAACACAGCATCAATGGGACCAGATGGTGTCCCAGGCTGCGTCCTACATGAACTCCAAGAAGAGCTAAACCCAAACATAAAACTACTGTTCAATCTTAGCCTTACTACAGGATATGTACCCAAAGAGTGGCATACAGCAACAGTGGTCCCTCTCCACAAAGGTGGTGCCTCAACGGATCCTGGAAACTATCGCCCCATAAGCCTGACTAGCTTGGTCTGCAAAGCTATGGAAAGGATCATCATGGACCTCATAAATAAAGATATGGGGGACCTACAGACACTGGATCCTACCCAGTTTGGCTTTGTTAAACCTGGTCGATTTCTTTGAAACAGTCACCAAGGCCATTGACGAGGGGAAGGTGGTCCACACAGCCTATCTGGACCTCACAAAAGCCTTCGATACAATACCCCACTCGGGCATTATAGATAAGCTCACCAGCTTAAATATAAACCCCTATGTCACTAGATGGGTTGCAAACTGGCTCAAGGACAGAATCCACATGGTTAGAATTGCTGGAGCCATGTCAGACTCCAAACCAGTTACAAGTGGCGTCCCACAAGGCTCAGTCCTGGGACCTCTCTTGTTCGGTATATATTTCTCGGCGGTACAGGCCAACACGGAAGGACTGTGGCTGACCAAGTTCGCAGATGACTGCAAACCGGTCGCCATAATCAACTCTCCAGCCGACACAAGCATCCTCCAAAAGGGCCTCATAGAAACAGACAACTGGTGCCAGAGCCATGGCCTCAAGCTAAATGCCAAAAGTGTATAGTCATCCCTTTGGCAAAACAAAGTGCCCACAAATTACCACATAGGTGGTAATCCATTAAGTACAGAAGAAGTCATTAGGGACCTGGGGACCCAAGTTGATAGCAATCTCTCATTTGACAACCACGTGGCCAAAGTGGTTAGAAAAACATTTTATATAGCCCACCTAATCATGAAGGGATTCACATCTAGATCAGGGGAGGTCATCGTACCTCTTTACTCATCCCTCATCAGGCCCATAATTGAGTACAATGCCCCTTTTGGGATGTACCTTACCAGACACCTGCAGCAACTGGAAAGACCCCAAAAGTACCTCACCAAGAGGATCAAAGGGCTCAAACAGATGCCATATGCTGCCCGGTTAAAGAAACTCCAGCTCTACTCAGTGGCATACCGCCTGCTCAGAGGCGATCTGTGCCTGATGTATAAAGCCATGTCCAACCCGTAATTAATGGACATGCTGCACGTCAGAAAATCCAAATCCCATCGAGCTACGCGCTCGAGAGACTTGAACCTCAGCACTGAAATAAATAGGACATGCTGGAGGGACAGATTCATAACCCAGAGGCTCCCTTCACTCTGGAATAAAATCCCAGTCCAGGTTAGGCAGAGTCCCACATTGACTCTCTTCAAGAGGAATCTTGTTGAGTGGATGGGAGATCGTAGGTTTACCCCGGCTATCACTTCTGTGTCACTGTTAGACAGAGGCACAGTATACTAACCTCAAAAAAAGGCATAGCAAAATTAATTTAAAATGGGTGGCGAAAGCCAAACACACTCTGGCTAGGCTTATAAATGCCCTAGGGCAGATAGCCTAGTATGAACCTATGAACCTAAATGCCAAAAGGTTGAAAGCTTTTTTGTAGGGAATGCAAGCCTTTCTGCACTGCTTATGTGGGGAACAGCATATCCTTCATACTTTACTATTCCCTGTTTGAGTATACTACGCCTCAGAAAAAGTGATCATTGGCAGGCAATGCTTTACCTGTCTCTTTGTTTCTGAGGTACATCAACCTTGGGCCACCTGTATGTTGCTAATGTGTGAATATTAAAACTCTGTCCAATGTGAGACAAACAATTTTAACATTAACACCAGCAACCTGAAGTTATAATGCTTCAGCAATTATATCACCATCTTGCCAGTTTATCCAAGCGAGTGACTGTAAGGCACTTATAAACCAGGAGAAGAACTGCAAGGAAGAATAATCATTAAGTTAAAAGCCTTGTTTGTACTGACACACGTTATGCATTTGCTTTAAAATAGATGGATCAGGTTTTTTGTTTACAGCAGATTAAAAAAATAAAACGTGATTTTATACTTTAGGTAAAACAAGTTCTAAACTAATAAGATGTGCATTAATCAACCTAACAGCCGTTGTTTGACAGGCACTTAATTAGCTGTTAAAATGTATTACAATGAACAGGAAAGAACATATGGACTGCATTCAGTGTGACTTTTAAAAGCTAACAAGACCTATTTTTTTTCCATTTAAATCCTAATTTTAATAATCACTGAAGACAAATGTAACACACTGAAGACATGTTTTGGTAACTGGAAGACCTATATGGCTAAAATGATTAACTGCCAAATTTTCTTTATGTCATGGACAGATCAAAGCACTTTTATACTTTAGGGTGTGATTCCAAAAAAGAAAATGTGGATTGTGCTTTGTATGTGTGAGATGTATCTGTTGCTAATGGTGATGCATTTATTTTTCTTTTCATATTACTTAGGCATTTATTTCTTTTTCTACAGGTGTCACCATTATTTTTTCTTCTGTGGGGACAACTAATCAAAAGCTGCATTTCAAAGTTCTGATGTGGTAAGAGAAAATAATAAATAAAGATGCATACAGTTTAGTGACAGAATAGTAGTGGCATTTCCTTTGTGAAGTCTTCTGGCTTGTTTAGGTTGGATATGCTTGCGCAGACTATGCATGTCTTACACGATAAAAAGCACTGCAAGATGTTGTTGACCAGATCAAGAACAATACACTGGCTTCATACATACAAACTAAAATTTGGCACGTAAATTAACATATCTGACTTTCTTAAATGTTGTTTCGAAGATTGTGACCTTTGGAGATTGTAAAAGCTTTAATGTCATTGTCTTGTCTTAGTATATTCTGCTGTTCGTATGCTTATCCGTGTTTTGTTGAATGCTTGCTACGTTTTGTAGTCATTGGACAATAATGCTTTTTTCTGTTATATTTCTTTATTTTAATATATAGGTTACCAGATATTGTACCATTTCAGGTTTTTATAAGTATATCACTTTAGGCATGTTATGCAGTGTTATAGACCAGCCATTTTGGTGGACTCTTCCATATACGCACCAAAAAACAAAGTGCATTTTCCGTTCTGGGATCTTGACACCACACACCATGCCTGTGAAGGGTTTATAGCATCTACTTCTCTAACTTAAATCATCCAGCACAAAGTCACAGTGTCACAGTTCATGGCAGAAGAGCATCATGCCCAGCCCAGATATTTTTCCCACCTCAGCCACATCCAGATGGAGTAATCCACAAATCATTCCACATTCCACGTGTAACATTTGGAAACCTCACTGATGATTAAATCAGTCATGTTCACTCCTCTCTATGTGCTTGAACTTACTTCTGCATAGATTTCTGGCTGAATTTGACACTGTGGGATCTAAAACTAATTCCTTCCTGAGTTTGATTGTTTATTTATTTTTTTATTCATTCATTCATCTATTCTTTCTTTCCTTCATTCATACATACATACATTGTTAACCATATAATTACATGTGTCTAATGTCCCTTTTCCTGCACAACTCAGGTCTTGAAAGCATTACTAAAGAGTGATACAAGAAATGTAAAATAATCATTTTTGTTGGGTTCAGTCTCTGTTCCAATAGTGTAGCTGGAATTTGGAATAAAATTCCTATATCAATAGGTCTGTCACACACATTCATCTTTTCAAGCCATTACTAAAAGACTTTTTCTCTGCCTCTAACGTTTGTCCCCGCATTTCATCTGGGGCATAACTCTCTAACACCCTTCATTACATTTCTTATACCTCCCTTTAAAGCACTAAACCACTTAACCTGCTTGTTAAACTATTATGCCTGCTAATTGTGTTAGTCGAGTATGTAACTACCTGTACACTAATATAATTATAATTACCCATACTATAATTATATTAGTGTACAGGTAGTTACATACTCGACTAACACAATTTGTGTTTTATGTATTTGTACATTTATTATTATGTCTATATTATATATTATTTAATAGTTAGGAAGTATATGTGTATGTATTTGTCCACTAATATTGTATCTATAGATGGATGTATTCATACACCCATGTATTATACTTACT